>NC_052503.1:64002025-64136989 GCF_016617805.1 Bactrocera tryoni | reverse complement strand
AATAGTTTACTATGTTTGCGAAAAGTGAACGATTATTAAAAACGCATTAAAATTTGTGTAGCTATATTTGTATTATTCATTTCTAAATAATTTTAATCATTGTTCGATTTTCTAAGTGACATAATCCACGTCACTAATACCAGTATATTTATTATTTTAATATTTTTTTTGTTTCAATCATAGTGTCTAAAATACACCTATGCACAAAACAGTATACAAAGACACTAAATAAATAAATTATCAAGCGCAAAAAGACCAAATGAACTCCATTGTTAAAATAAAATAAAATAAATTTGACACTTATTGAGACGGCAAGCAAGCGTAGCATAATAAAAGTGCCTACACTCACACAAAGACATTGCTTATGAGCACAGAACACAATATAAATAAATGAAATAAATCAAATTCGCAGAATTCTTAAAAGCATTTTCAATTATTTGTATTTGGCAGCACACACTGCTCGCTACTGTCATTGCACTTGTTGGCAGCGCCAACACTCTCCACAATAACAATTGACGAAGAATGTGCGGATTTCTTAAGGGAGTGAAAATTGTGACAATTTATTGCGTATTATGGCATCTTATTTAATTTCGAATCAAAGCGGAATAATTTGCGTGGGTAAACAGGCACTAAAACTCAATTTAGAGAATTAACCAAAGTGACGCCTACGAGCCCACAAGAGTGGACGCTCTATTTAGAGAATGTACTTGTATTTATGTACGTTGATAAGTATATATGCTGGTATATAAAAAAATATTCTACTAATTAAATTTATTTATTCTTGCTCCGTTAGCAGGGTTTGTGGGTTTAGTGAAACTTGAGAAGACCTCATGTGACAGCAATTTGAGTGTTGAATTAATTGTTGACCGAAGAAAATTTGTGTTAAAAAGTTAGTTAGTCATACTAGAGAATTATACTTGGTATAAGATCCATGCCAATAGAAAATGTAACAACTTAGTAGAGATAAGATAAATGAAAACTTAATCTTTGTGCAGTGTTTTTCCCGTCTTTGCGCAGTTTTTTTGCAATAGTTAATGATGATGTTTAGTCCATTCAGTAATAGCTCAAATCAATCGAAAAAGATTTTTAACGGGTCTACTTGCGGCTAAAGTGTAGTAATTCAATGATGTATATTTAGTATGTAAAAAAATTATACGGTTTTGTTTTGAAACTGAAATAAAGTGGTTTGTGTCTTGGGAACAGTTTTGTTAAAGTTGACTCACTTCTAAATTTATTTCATTCGATTGATAAGACATTACTAAGTAACCATATATGTAAAAGAAACGCTGTGGAAGTGAGAACAGTTTTGAAATTTCTGGGAACAGTTTTTATCATCCTTTGTTCCGTATAATGATATCTCTTAAATAATCGCTACCCGCTGTATTATTTGCAACTTGTGAAAACTAGTTTAAACTATTGAGAACAGTTTGAATTTGTTTTTCGTGCATCTAAGTTGCTAAATCTATTAAGTTGTATTATTATAATCATTATTTTATTGCTACGAATACATTTTTTACTATTTAACAGTACTTTATCCATGCCCAGATCAATCTGTCAGATTCTCAACTAATTTCCTTTCCATCTTTTTGGTTTTACCGCTCATTATGCACCATCTTATGCTAAAACAGTCACAATTCCTGCATGCTGGCATGACAAATAAATTGTTGCCGTTTTTGTTATCATTCCATAAAATTCATTTCATATCTTCAATAATACTTCCATAGGGAATTTTCGGCTGATAAACTTACGCAAGCAGCAGTGGCTTTGCTGTGAACGTTACGCACTTTTCACATTCACTATACGCGGCTCTCCCTTATTTACGCATAAAACGAGGCGAGTAGTCAATTGTATGTTCACAGCTGCTCCTGCAGTTATGTTGTGCCTGCCAACCAGCCGAACAGCCCGTCCAGACAGTCGGTGCACAGAATGTGACACTTGCCATTTGAGTAAGCGCCAAGAAGCAGCATAATAATAACAACAAGTGCAGAACTATAAAAGCTATAAAGTCGACAGTGGACGCCAGCGGCTGTGGAAAAGCAAGCATGTGTTTGTGTGTGTGCGTGCCTGTGTGGCAGCGAAATGCCACTTGATACATGAAGATAAGTCATTTTTATGTGACACTTTGCTTTAAATATTTCACATTTGCGGCCATTTGCAATTTTCCACACTCACTGCCGAGCGCACATGTTTTGAATATATATTTATACATATGTATGTGTTTGTGTTATCTGCTTTGCCAGCGGCGCTTTTTTGTATGCGAAATTTCGCTATACTTTTCTGTGTATGAGTGTGTGAGTGCGCCGCTATTCACGTCCATTTGTTGAGATTTGGCACTCACCACTCATCGCCCGCTTTTCGCCTGCGCTTTCTCTGCTCTTTCGCCGGTCTACAGGGCATATTTTTGGGGCCAAAAACGCTTCAAGTAGTTAAGACAAGTGGTTGTAATCATAAAAATGCGAAAATTGCACAAGTGTCAGTAGAGAATAAATGTGAGTGGTCGCATCGCAGTCAGGAGGAAAATAGGCACAATCGACTGGCTGCCGGCTTGTAGATTTGTCTGTATGTTTTTTTCCGCCGCTTGCTTGGTGCCTTGTGGGATTCCGCATTTTTGTAGGCCCATAAAAATGTGAATGACACTTAGAGGATATTTGCTTTGCGCGCTGTGGGCAAAAAAGCGTGGGAAAGTCATGCGGCGCGGGAGTGCTATGTAACCATAGGCGTGTTGGCGCTATGTAGGAGGTTGTATAAATGGCGTATAGGCACGAAAAATGCTTGCGCGTCGTGGGTTCGCGGAAATTTTATGATAGGCGAAATATTGGCGATAACTCTTCGAAAGCAATTTTGGCAATTGGAAAATCGAGAATATTTCCCTAATTTATTGATGGTCATTAGGACAGCAAATAATGCTGAGGAGATTGGATTTCGCAACGAAATTTAAGTGTTTATTTACGGAAAATCATTTTTCAATAACGAGGTAGAGTTTTGGTGTAAAATATTTACGATTTTCTGAAAGTTTACTCTTTAATAAAGTTTTCAATGTATGAAAAAAGTAACTGTATATGCTTAAAGTCTATTAGCATTTCCGGTGTTTACAGAAAATATGACCTCTTTTCCTCTAAGTAAAGCATTTACATTGTTTATTGAAAATCTTTATAGGCGATTCTTTGAAAGTTATCAAGTGCAAGGAAAGTGTTTTTGGGAACAGTTTTGTATTGCGTGAGAACAGTTTGACTTCTTATATAATCTTAGGTTAAAAGCACTGGATCAATGGAAATAGTTCAAACTATATTAAAAACAACTTGAAGTGTGGGAAAAATATAAAAATTCCGCAAAACGTATCATTTTGTTGTAGAAGTGGCCCTAGTTTTCTATTTTCAATGCAGAAAACATTTTTCTAGTGACGCCAGTGTATCCAGAAACTTACTATACCTGAGTTATTGAATTTACTTTTGAATACTAACAAATATTTTAAATTATAGTGATGTTTTTTTTGTTAGAAGTCGTAGTTTAGCTCGAAAGTTAATTCCTTGAATTTCACCAGAAAAATATGAACATGATTTTGCAAGATTACTATTTATAAGCAAATATTAGTTCATAAAGATAACTCTCATAACTGGGAACAGTTTTGAATGATGTGAGAACAGTTTGTATTAGTCATGAGTGCTTCTAAATCAAAGTGATAACACAGGCGTGGCATAAACCTTAAGGTTAGAGCATTCTGAAAGATGGGAATAGTTAAAAACAAGCTAAGAGCTCTCTTTAGGCACATAGAATGATCGAGTTGGCACAGAAATAGCTTTTTTAATTTAAATATTAATTAATATATCAGTATGATTTACAACTAACTTTAAGCAAAAATGTTAGAGCGCAATAGAAGTTACCAAAAAGTGTCGAAAAATGCTCAATTGCTCACCAATAAAATATAAATTTGGCATTTTCTAGTCAAATGTCATTAAAACTAGAACGTCATAATTGTTTAGTTATGCTTTAGTTGAAAGAAAATATATGGAGAACAGTTTGTTGTATGAGAACAGTTTCATTATTTTGTTATTTACAAAAACAGGCACCACTGGCGACAGCCCTAAAATAAAAAAATACTAATTAATAACGTTGTAATTGATCTAGTACTGTTTAATGATTAATTACCATGGAAAAAGCCATTTTAAGTAGCGCAACTGAGTTGTCATGCATACAAAACGCTACAGTTATGCAAATCAGGGCGCAGTTGTGTTGTAAATTAAAACGTCCGATTAATGAATATTAATTAAAAGTGGTTTAACTATTTACCTACTGTAAAAATATATTTTTTTTATTGCTTTTTGTGGTTTTGTATGTGTTTCTTCGTTTGATTTATTGCACTTAAAAATTTTTTATGCAACACTTATTTTTTACTGTGCTATTTAATTATTAAACGCCTCCTTTACTTGTCGCCAGTAATTAAACCAGTTTTTGGTACAAGTTGCACTTAAACTTGATGTTACGCGTTTTCAATAGCCACTAGTACAAGCCTTTAAATGCAAATGTTTGCAACCGAATGCCTCCGGCATACAACTTCGACATTTTTGTTCTACTTTTTTTTTACTTTTTATATGATACATAGTAATTCATATTTAACACAAGCGCACTTTTATTAACTGAATAGTGGTTTCGCTGAAATGGGGCGCCTTTAATTACTGAGCAATATTTTGTTGTGATTATTGGCACTTACATGATTTTTAGAGTAAATATGAGTAATAGCATGCTTTGCTTGCGTAATACATTGTGGGTATATATGGATGTTAATATGCCTCGTTATGCGCATGTAAATATATCATACTGATATTTGATGCATACTTTGAATAAGCAAACATAACAACGTGTACGCTTTTGCGTATGACGTAAGAATTCTGTTTTTGCTGGAATACAGCAGGGAATAGTGTGGATAAAATGCTAAAAAACACCTCCAAATCAACTAAAATAATATTTGGAAATATCATGTTTAACGAATACAAATATATCGATTAATTAAAATCTGTTCCCACCCAAACAAAAACTGTTCTCATCGAAGTTTGCTTTAACAGTTTTCTCTTTGGCAGCTTTCAGCTTAATTTTAGATTTAGTCTTTGTGTTTGCTGAGAATATCATTCGAAAAATGCATTGTTTTAGTTACGAAAAGGTGTCGCAAGTAGTTTTTATATTTAAAAATTATAGTACACGCTATCAATAAATCACTTTTAAGTTATTTACAGATGAAAAAGTGATGCTAAGGTGACCAAGTGGCAATAAGAAAACTTCACAAAACTGTTCTCAACCAAAAAAAACATGCCTATATGCAGTTTTTTTTACATTTACAGCTTTTTACTTAATTTTGTATGTTATTTTTATGTGTTTAATAGCTTACTTTTCAAATTTGTTGATTTTGATTTATGAATACTTTTGAATTTTGTCGACTTTGATTTATGAATAAATGTCGAAATTATAATAGTTTTTCACATACAAATGATTCTGAGGTGACTTGGTTGCAGTAAAAATGCTATATCGACACAAAAAAAAATATATTTAAAAACTCTTCCTACCCTTAAAGCTAATTGTAGTTATAAATACAGCAGTTTCGAGTTATCTAGATGATGAATATGTAACCAAACTTCAATAATTAACTGTAACCACTTAGTAAACTGTACCCACCAATTTTTTTTTTTAATAAATGGCGTTGGAACTAAACTAAACTACAATTCGCATAAATCGTTAATGAGGTGAGTTGTTTGAAGTAAAAAAGCCATATCCCCCGCAAAAAAATATTTAACAACTCTTTTCACCCATAAAACTAATTGTGGTTACAAATAAAGTAGTTTCGAGTTATCTGGATGATGAATTAATAACTAAATTTCAATAATTAACTGTAACTTTTTAATGAAAACTGTTCCCACCGGAGAACTTTTCAATATCGCACAATGCATTCGCAATTTCAATAAATTACCGTAGCCGCTTAACAAAAAACTGTTCCTACTTAAAAACCTTTCCATATTGCAATATTTATATCTTTCTTTTAAACCAATTTTAATGAAAAACAAATAAAGCTCAAGAAAACACTACCTGGTTTACATTTGGTTCAAGAAATATACCCTCTTGGTTGAATTACTGTTGGACTTTTAACCCAATACTGCTTAAACGCACGCGGACATCGAAGAAAGAATTATATTAAGCACCATCAACACTACTACATCTATACTCCCGCCTCGTTTACATACTATAAACCAACAACGCTCGTAACCCGTTCATCACCTGTAATGCATGCCTGCTCACACTTCATTAAATGCCGTTGCTCTGCGGTTGATACTTGTATGTGACTGAGTACGCAGTCACCTATTTCCATACTTATCGAACAAGTGCAACCAGACGCATTCCAAATTGCGACCACAACTATATGCCATAGGGAAAAAAATACGAAAAAATATGCATGCTTGCACTTATGCAGATGCTTATAAGCACTTAAATTTCCCCTACACCTCGACTTGCCACCATATTTAGTGTATGCTTTAACGCTAGAATATATAGAGCAACACATTTGCAAAAGTATGCGCATTTGTTCCCAGTGTTAACTAACACCTCTGGTATTTACTTTTAAATTCCATTCCATTTACTTATTGTTGTTGCTGTTGTTGTTGTATTTTTTCATGTTTTTTTTAAATAAAAATACCCAAAAGAAATTCAAAACCATCCACACCACATGTCACATTGCAACATTCGCCGCAGTTGGCTGAATAACATGAATTCTATGAATCGCGCGAGAGCGTGAGGGGGCCATAAGCAACACAGCGCGCTGGAAAAATAAGTCAAGTGCGTATAGGTGAAGAATTCCCGGATTATATTACATTCAACTGGTGACTAAAAGCTAACACAACTAGGGACGGCATCAGCGCCTAACATTACGAGTGCGACGTATTTAGAACGAGCATCCCAGCCGGCTTATGGTGCCAGCCGCCAAGAGCGGTGTAGTGTACAATTTAGCTCGCCGTTTGCAACAGTTGGCCTATTCACTATGCCATTTGTATTTGTTGTTGTATGTTTTGGTATTTCTAGGTAATTTGAGTTGTTGCTCAATACTTTTTACTCTGCTGTTGCTTCGACACCTCTTCTTGACGCTTTAATAGAGCGTGTTGGTAATGGCTATCCGCGTTGCTGGTGCTGATGCTTGAGTTGGAGTTGCGCACATGAAATTTATGTCAATTAAAATGTGGAAAATTAAAAAAATATAAATATTACTTCAAATTTAAGAAGTGGCAGCTGGTGAAACCTTTTTTTGGAAATTAAAATTGAAATAATCTCAAATGTCGTCGCAAATATACTATAAAGTTAGAATGAGTTTGTTTGTGTGAAAACAGCTCAGCTGGCTTATGAGCTTTAAACACCATATTTAAAATATTTCTTTTGTGAGGGCTATTACTTAATTCCCTTTTTGATCGCGGCGGCACCTCTCGTTAATTGTTTATTTCCTGAATAAGGTATATTAAATTTTCCACGAAGTTCATAACACCCAGAAAGAAATATTGGAATATTGGAAATCCTAAATCAGCGTAACGAGCAGAGTCGATTAAGTCATGTCCATCCGTTTGTCTGAGTATTTGAGATATACTTGTAAATCTTTTTATCTACAAAAAGCTCCTTATTTGACGATTGGTGGGTCACTATAGCATAAAGGTGTCATACAAACTGCACAATCAAAACTAAGTTATGGTATGCAGAACTTTTTGACAAGATATCTTGACGTAATTTGGCACATATTGTTCATGGCAATTATATATAAAGCAATTTTTCAAATCGCACTACTGAAACATGCATATAGCTGCCATAAAAACTGACCGATTAAATTCAAGATTTTGAATGGAAATATTTATTTGTGAAGTGTATTATAGTTTCGGTGTTAAGGATTTAATGCTTTTTTTTATTATTAGAAAAGTTCAGTCTTCGCCTTTACGAACCTAACTGATACTCCGAATATGAGTTTAAAAATTATAATTGCCAAAAATATGTCTTCAGGGCTAGAGATAGCTCAGAACTACGACAAAATACATTTACGCACACAAGGAAATATACCCAATTTATTACAAAATTACAGTTGTCACAAATTGAACCGACTTGAGAAACTCCAGCATAATGCCTGATATATTGAAGGAGAAATGCCGATATCATTTATCTCGCAAGCGGCTCAATCTACGGGTTGCAATTTTACTTCTAGTTCAAATTTTTTTGTTAGTTTCGCTAGGAGAAGGCCTTTGGCGGTCAAGGATACAAGTGTTTGGCCGATTGTCATATCAGTTCACTATATGTTGGCTCCGCCCACTTTTAGAGAAAATTTTGTATTTTCGAAACTGGTTTCCTAATTGGGACAAAATTTGGTATTTAAGGGTTTAGAAGCACGAATTTTAGGTATTTTTTTGAAGCGATTAAAAAAAATCAAAAATTATTTTGACTATCCATTTTTTTACATGCTTTTTATTGATATTCTAAGAAAAAATAACATAAATAATATAAGAAAAAAAATAAATTTAAAAAAACTGCAGGTCGGCGAAGTAGAGATGGATGAAACAATGGCTTGTTCTGGTGTACAGGATATAAATCCTTTCCGTGGCCTAAAATGAAAACTTATGCGAAATCCATGAAGAGTAAAAGTGTAGTTACGTTTTGAAAATTTTTTTTTTTTACAAAATAGTGGAGGTTTGAAAAAAAGTTTCGTATTTTCCCTGTTTTTTTATGGTTCGGAATTTTTTAAAAATAAAAAAAAATCTTTCGAAAGCTCTTCGTAGTGCGATACTATAATGTATAAGAAAGCTCTGTGTAAAATTTCATGTGAATCGGTTGAGTAGAACTTGACATATCATGCACGCCGTTTCTAGAAAAGTAGTTATGAGAAAAACGAGTTTAAAGTTTGAGAACCGGGCGCGCGCAGTCGGAGTCACAAAATGAGCTGTAACTCGGAAAATAATTTGAATTTCGAAAAATCCTCTTAGGGATATTTTCTTGAACGGTTATACTATAAAAATATGCCAAAAAAGTCAATTTTTTCAAATTTCTAAACCAGAATATTCCAATGAAATTATCTTAATATATTCTGGATGTCAATAAATTCGAACTATTTCAATGTCAACTTTCTAAATAATGCAATTTTGAATGTTGTCAGTATGTTGTCATTACAACATATTGACTAAGCGTCAGCAATGGTATCGAAACCTAAAATATAGACCCTGCTTTATGTGTACTTATATGAAATTTTTTGAATAATTATTTTTTTAATACTTTTAACAAGGCAGTGAGATCAATCTGTGAGAGCTATTTGTAATGTTTTGAGTATCTCAGGTAAAAAAGAAGAAACTAAGTGTGAATCTTTCTCTCGATATAAGGTAAAATTTTACCATAAATCGGCTTATTTCTCCTCCTTTTCTAGGATTACTAACTGCCAGGGTCCCATACTTTGTAAGCAATTTCAGACTGCTTGGTATCCTCAACTTTTACTATTTTTGACAAATTTTTTTATTTTTATAGACTTTCTTAATAACTTACTTTTGACCTCAATTAGTTAAGAATCCCTTTAGTGTATATTCTAATAGTATGTATGTGTATGTATATAGGTTTCCAATCATCAAAATTGAAAATTACATCTTATTCATGGATCGTGTTTTCCGGCGACACCCACGCTTTATTTATCACGCCAATAATAACAACAATAACAAAAATGGCATAACAATGACATCAACATTTACCATTAACCACAATAACAACAAGTCATAACAGCGAGCGTGTAATAAACGCAGCTATAATCCGTTGCCGCAACTACAACAAATACACACACACATCTATACATACTTACGTACACACTCAGAGACTTCGCGGCTTAGAATAATATTTATAAGCCAAACGAGCTGCACACTTGTCAATTAATGCGGCGAATTGAAATCAAAACAAATCCACAATCAACAACAACATATAACACCTCGTAAAATACGCTGAAACGCCGATCCGATTGGAATATGAGTGCTGTAGTGCGGCTTGCAAGCGGAGAGGCAATAATGACAATATTTTGATTGTGACAAGGCAATGTTTTTATTACTGCTTATGGTTTTCTGTTTTGTTGTTGTCAGTAATTATTCGTTGGTAACGACTTACAGGCGAGAATTTCGTGTTTTGAGGCTTACTGACAAATAACTGTTATAAGCGTATGTGTGCCTTAAGTCGCTAGTGTTGACTTAAGTCGCGGCTTGCCAGCCGAATCACGTGTGATTTGACCACTACAAAAGCAAAAGAACAACAGCTACATGTTGACGACAGATAACCCTCTGCAGTAGGAGACAAACAACAAGATAATATGAGAATGTCAGTTCCAAAAGACGCTGGTTCTGTCCACGGACTTGTAACCGAAATAAAACTGTCGTAAAATTAAGCCGCGCTTAAGCTCGACTGTACGGTGGGTTCTCAACGCGTTGCAGCTCTCTGCATTTGTTTGTACAGCTTCGTACTTAAGTTAGCTTCGCAGTCTGTCAACTGTCCGTCTGACTCTGAATCCAGCTCTTCACTCACACGTCTCGCGTGTCAGCACTTAAGCTGCTTACCGCCGGCACTAAAGGCGACGCCACCGAATGTAAAGCACGCTTACTCATTTCGCTGACTGGTAACGACCAGAAAAAGTAGTAAGAGCATTAAATCTAAAAAAGTTCGAAATGTGGTAAAAACAAATAAAATTTCTTAAGCTCAAGGAGGTCTATAAAATGTTACTAATTACTGAACATTTATTTCCTTCAAGAGATTTGTTTAATATTTGTTGAAGTTCAAACTCTTTTCTATTTACCTAAGTACTTTCAAGTATAACTTATATATACATATGTATATGTATAATAGATTAAAAAAAATTTTTTCGTTTCTTACTCGAAAAAGTTTCCTAGACACCTCTAAAAAAGCCTCTCCAAAACCTTATTCATAAGGCCGATTTTTTCATTGAGTTATAAAATTCATAAGAAATGAAAATTTTCCCAAAAATAATCAAACTAACCGTTAATATCTTTTTAAACGGTTGGGTTTACAAAAAAATCATAATAGAAATACGGCTTTTTTTACAGTACTACTACGTAGAGCATTCAATTTCCCACAAAAAGTCTAAGAAACAAGTAGTTGGAAGCGAGATATAAATTTTTTCAATCTGGTAATAAGAAAAACTAGAAAACTGTATGTAGGAAGACCTTCCCGTTACAATTAAAATCTCATGTTTGGAGAGGCTTTCTTAGAGGTGTCTAGAACCTATTTTTCAAGTACGAAACGAAAAAAGATTTTTTCAATTTCATCACTCTATATACATATATATCGTCACATAAAATGCAAAATACGGTATAATCAAAAAAATCGAAATTCTAGTATCCATTGATTGCTGATTCATTACTTCAAATTACATACGTAATGCTACAAGTTGTCATATGGTCCAATTTGCATGATTTTCAAAGCTAAAATCTCTAATTCTTCATTTCGTGTTTCATGCCACTATATTTTCGAAAATATTTGTTACCAGTTTTTTTAACGATATGTAATATTAAAAATTTGTTCATGTTAGAATCTTGTTTCATTTTATTTCAGTGTTTCATTCACGCCAATATAAATTTTCGAAAATGTTGTTACGTTATTTTTCATTTTAGGTGTTGACGATATGTATATACTTTATTGTCGATAAAAAATGGTTTACACCTTGTTTCTTCTTTCGGCCAGGTGCCATTATAGAATGGTGTCTTCCAAAGCTGGAATGTGTTTAGCGAAACCAATTATAAATGCAAAATCGTGCGCAGTAGTTATATGCATATATCCTTCTTAAATATATGCTTCCAGTAACATTCGACTCCGTCACACTAGTTGCTTGAATGCTCAATTTGCTTTTATTTGAAGCCTTAAGCCTTAACAGTCACATCTGCAAGAATTTTTCAAAGCAAAATCGAATGCATTTCTTTTTCTTGCTTTGTAGTTTGTTAGCAATAAAGCTTTAAACTAGCTAATCTTTGTTCAAATGGTGGCCCAATACTAATTTCATGGCAAGGAATTTCACATGAAATTTGCAGTTTTTTGTGGATAAAGCTGAATATGTTCGATGAGATGTTCGAATGCCCTTAAATCATAGGATGAAGGCACATTGTTATTCTGTTCGTTTAGAAACTTTAACTATATATTCACTTTGTAAAATACGCTGGGATATTACGATCAGAGTGGGTAGTAAACTTTATTGTCGATATATAGTACAACAGTCGTTGTGTTTTTACTTAAGTACTTATAGAACAAAACAATGTGTTGATCAGCGTCTCATATAATACTTAGAAAAACCAAGTGGTCAGGTAGAAGGGATACCTTTTCCACCTTGATCGGGTTTGAGGCCGACCTAAAACTTCTGCCGGCACACGTCCGCAGTCCGACTTCACACTGAACTAAATTTTCAAATATAACTGCCTTTAGGTTTAAACCATAGCCACTACGAATGTCACCAAAGGGCCAAGCCCAATGAGCACATTGAAGCGAACGCCAAGGGTTAACTGATCCCCATGATACTAGACATTGTAGCTCTTGTTACTATCAGTTGAGCACCCATTAAACTCAATGGAATTTATCGCTGGAACTTCAAATGCCTTTTCATTAGAAGGAATGCCATTAAAATTCTATAATAGCAGTTCAAGCTGAGTATTATAGCACTTTTTCCATCAAGACTTTGCTGAAATTTCGAGGCAAGCCAAATAAACAGACATGGTGCATATTATATTTTAGTCGCCTCTTATTTCATGAGAAGTTATGCTGATGAAGTCAGGTGACACAAAATTCATTAAGCGTGGCTAATATCAATCTGAGGCAGCTTACTGGATTTGCCGAAGGTGTGTACACCGAGATATTTGAACTACAGTCCGCCAAATACGCAAATACATTGGCAATTTCACCTCGCCTTCTTCTATACACTTTGGCAAGATGTATCCGCTTGTGAGCCTATCGTAAAGTATTCAGTCAGTACATCTACATTTACGGCGAATGTATTCTGTTAATAGTACTTTGTTTCTGATTGTTGGCCAGCGCTTGCCAAGCTCACGGAGGTTCATAGATGCACCGCTAGAGCGTAAGAGGACAGAGGAGTACCGCTTTGCTCTCAATCTGATGAAAGGGTGCCCTCTCTAACAAGTTTGTCAGTTTACACTTTCTGAAGGAAGCTACACTTCAGTGTCAACAACTGTGAACGCTAGTTCTTTATAATACCCAAAAACCCTAATATGAATCAGCAGACCCTCATTGATCGACGAAGCGTATTCATATTCATATCCCTCTGAATTTAGTATTGCAGTACATATATTGGGCCCCTATAAATTATTTAAAATATTAAAATTTTATATTCAAAATAAATTTTCCGTAAGTGTATACATACACTTTTCGCTCATTCCATAATTCATGAATTTATTTGCGAAAATATGAAATCGTAAAAAAAATAATAACGGTAAATTCATTGTCTGTTTATGCAAATGAATGTGCATTCCCAATGATGCAACACAGAGCTATGGTGTGGCAAAGAAATGCAACGAGCGGCAAGCCACACACACCGCACACATGCCACACGCCCCACCGTATGCAAATAAACCCCCACAAATAAGTAAATAAATGTTAATATGCGACCATAAGTATTTATAGTTGATAATTTAATTTGCAAGCAGTATTAAGTGTTTGTTGTTGTTGTTATGCGAACACTTGTTGCAATCAAATGCACTTGAACGACACACGCACACACCGACCCGCCAGCTCAATGGATGGCATTGAGTGACACTCAACAGCTGAAGTGCAATAGTTGTTGTTGGCGGCGAAAGCTGCGCAACTGAGGTTGGGCAAAGTGAAAGGTTGCGAATAACTGCAATGCATTATGGTTTTTGCTGTTGTTATATATGTGGGTGTTTGAAGCGGTGAATGGCAGTGAGTGGCTCTGTGACTCTTCTTTCTTTTTTTGTTTTTGCATACTTCTCAGAGCTGAGTGCGCTGATGTGGTGGCACTTGCAGACAACATCGTAAGCAGCGTGGTGTAGTTGTTGTTGTTGTTGTCCCTGATGACTGATGATTCTTGATTATAAGTTAAATTATAGTTTTCTTGCTGTACTATTTGTTTTGGAATTGTGTTGATGTTGGCGTTTGAAGTTGCTCGAGTGTGGCAACTTCACGCTGGACGTTTGGTGAGTGGATACGCTGACTGCCGCTGTTGCTGCTGCTTGCAGCTGTCATTTCAAGTATTTCTCTAGTTTCAACTTGAATTCTATTAGGGATTTCCTTTTGAGTGATGTGAGAAAATTTTCGCATTCTTTAATTGCTTTCACAGTTGTGTGAACACTTATTAGCAATGTGGGCGGAAGACTCTCAAGCGTTGAAGGAAGTAACATAATACAAAGTGTGCTAAAACTGATTGACGTATTAATTTCAGATTCCTCGTTGCACACACCGTTTAATGTTTAAATATTGGGTTGTCAAAAAAGTCTTGCGGTATTTTTTGATTTTTTTTTTTTATTGAAATGAATTTTTGATGACTCATGCCCAGCCCTTGACCGATGCTACGGTTGCTACTATGCCGGTCTCTTTCGACCAATTCAGCGATTTTATCGCAATTTTCGACGGCAGGCCTTCCGAAGCGTGGCGCATCTTCGACCACCTCTACACTAGAACGAAATCGTTGAAACCATCGTAGTGCGGTGAAAATGGAAACTGTATCGGGTCCATAAACTGCACAAATTTTATTGGCGGCTTGAGATGCATTTTTGCCTTTATCGTAGTAGTACTGTAAAATATGCCGTATTTTCTCTTTATTTTGCTCCATGTTTGCGACGCTATAACTCACGAACGACTTAAAAGAAACGACAATCAATCAATTACGTGTTAGCGCGTGAAATGAGCTTTCCAAAAAGGTATAGCGTGACCCGATGCGACGAATAAAACTAGAACTAAATTAATTTCCAATTCAGCTAAAAGTCGTGATGCTGACAACTCCCATCTAGCCTTCACTAACTTTATCATCAAGAACTCGTAAAAAAAATAATAGGAACCTATCCTAAACCAATTGGGCTCGGAACGAAATATTGCATACGACTTGTAATCTTAGCCAGTAAAAGAATGAAAAATTTAGTGTTTTGCCTTGGAACATGAGCCCAATTGTTTCAGAAGTAACTGATTATATTTAAAATCTTGCTATTTAGCCCAAATGCATAGAGAGATTTGAATTTAAAGAGATCCATAGCCTTATGTATCATGCCCATATATTTAAGTTGGTCTGACAGTATTCTATTTCTATTTTCGCAAACCACGTACATAAGGTTAGTTGTTGCAGGGGGCTACATCAACTGTTTAAAAATTTTTTTCCCACAGGTGCCTCTTTCTACGATCATCTGTACTGAATTACAACTTTATGTCTTAATTAAAAGCTTAGTTATGGCACCCTTATATTTTCAGTTAATGGAGATTTGTGGGCGTGGCAGTGGTCCGAATACGCCGATCTACGAACTCAAATTTCTTTTGTACCGGCATATCAAGTTTCATGGAGATATCTCAATTTTTACTCAAGTTACAGCTTGCAGGGGCGGACAAACAGACAGAAAGTTGACCGGATTTCAACTTTTCTCGTCATTCCGATAATTTATATATATATAACCTATATCTATCTCGCTTAGTTTTAGTTGATACGTACAACCTTTAGGTGAACAAAACTATAATACTCTGTAGCAACTGGTTGCAAGAGTATAAAAATAGTCCTTATTAGATATAATATGATATAAAAACAAATATCCCGGTTTTGTCATAAAGAGGGAGGGTTGATCTTCAGATAGATTAGAGAATGATATAACCATTCACCGCTGCATTTATTATATCGTAAAAGAGTATACAACGATGTATATTTTTGCCTTGATCGATCACTTTATATGGCAGCTATATCCTATACTAGTATGATCTGAAAAATGTCTTCGTTTATTGTAGTACTGTCGTGGATACCAAATTTCGTGAAAATATTTGTCAAACGTAAAAGTTCTCCAAACAAATCTTGATTTTAACCAACAGTGATATGCTGTATTTATCCGATCTAAACATATTAACAGATTATACCACTGTATAATAATCTGTTTCGAGTTTTGTAAAAATTTCTCTTCAAAAAAGTTTTCCATACAAGGACTTAATTCTTGATATGTGTGTAAAATTTTATAGCAGATCCATCAAACATACAATCTACTTAAAAGGGAGATTCCCCGAGTTTAACAGACTTGTACCCACAGAAAGCTGAAGCACTCTGGTCGAAAAGAATTTATAAACATAAGTACTAATAAATATTAAAAATAAAGGATTAAGTCTGGTAAATACATCTGGACAGCCGATCGACAATATATAGAAACTGAGAGAAGAAACAAGTATTTAATGTTTTTATAGCAAAAGTGTGTGCGCCTACGGTTAGAGAGAAAGCTATCGTCGACCTAGACTGAGCTTACTCTCTTCTATAACTAAAGCAAATTTCATGCTGCTAGACAAAACAGAAAGAAGTCCTTATTGAAGATAACCGTGTACCCTCAAGGAACTACTCTATGACCTATACTTTGTACATTCTATCCTGAGCTCTTTAAGTTCCACGTGAGACACCTTCAGCAGTATATTTTTGTGACGGAACATTAAATTATTATTATGCCCTGAGCAGAGTATATTAATTTTCCATGGAGTTTGCAAAAAGTAAACCTAAGAGGCCTTTCAAAGTACACATATGCAGGTATATATGTATATGTATAAATGATCAGCGTGAGAAGCTGAATCGATTTACCATTGTCTTCTGTATATACGTACATATGTCTGTCTGTATGTTTGTATATATACGAACTAATCTGCCAGTTATCCAGATGTTGAACACACGTTCTTTTCTTTCCAAGAAGTTGCTGATTTTGGTACTGCCGATATTGGATATAACTGCCTCGCAAGATGTGCGATAAGAATTAAGTTGAACAGGGCTCTACGGGTATTATAACTTCAGTGCAGCCGAACAAGACAAAGATATATGCAAATCATGCTGGCGCTCAAACCGCTGCATCTAGTGATCAAACAGGCAGCGTAACATATCATATTGCTTTTGGGAGCAGAGGGTTTTGGCAAAGGAAAGATAATGCAGTCTTAACAAATCAAGACCTTAGGGAAAGACACACCACCACTGGCACTCCAAGAGACGTTACGAAGAAAGCAAACTTCACAAATAAGTTTAGTGGAGGAGTGTATGCTGCACCACCTACCAGTTTGCAATCGTATACATCTAATCTGGGTGCCAGGGTATAAAGTGGCAGCAATGAGCTGGCCGACTGTAGCTTCCAGGTTGATGGGGCCAGAACCATGCATTGCGGTGGTACCCCACACCATAAAGGAGTTGTTCTGCACGAAGGAGAGAGTGAAGAGAGAACGGCACTGGCAGCAGGCAGCAGGAATGCCACCCCTCAAGCTACCATAGAGAAGTTATAACCTTAATATAACCTAACAAATTCCGTCTCCTTATCGTGCTGTATTCAATACGCTGCAGACTCAGAAAGCACTTGTGCTATTCTATGGAACAGGAAACTCCAGAAAACCTGAATCTAGATTTGCAGAATCAGGCTTAAGCCCTAGAATCCATCTACGTAGAAAGGAATCGCATCAACTCACTCGCGCACAGCAAGCTCCTTGAATTATTCAGAATGTTGGTCCTTTGTGACCATGATATATGAACAATAAGTTGCAGTGCAAGAACACAATTATTTTCTATCCCTCTATCTAAACTGCAGTAGCCAAAATTCTTCTTAAAATGATAGATTGGCTGTGATGTATACTGATACGGGATTTTTACAACTTTTAAGTCTTTCAAACACACCAGTTGTTAAAATTTAAACATTTTCAACATTACAGCTTTTATGATATAGAATAAGTCATATTTATTATATATATTTAATCAAGAACTAAATATTTGTCATTAAATATTGTTTTCCTCTTCTCTCATTGCAGCGCAAAAACTATTAGCAACGCGTGAAAATCAGCGCCATTCAATAAAAAAAAATTGGTAAGTCAATTAAAATTGCATAAATAGTAAATCCACAAATAAATTGCCTATTTTAGCATAAATATTTTAAGCACACGCAAATCAGGCTTAATGTACATTCTAATCCAAACAGCGAGCCGCGGTGCACCACAGCGTATGCGCACCATTTAGAAACCCACAAGCACACACGTACATATACCGACATATACCCACATACATATATTCATATGCTTGCTAATAATGCGAATCAAAGAAATCACCAACAATTAACTATTCAATTGCAACATTGACAAATCACTAATTTTCATAAAAGATTAGCAGCGTGTCGGCGATATTTAGCGGCAATCAAAATAATGAAAATCCATGCAATATTCAGCATTTATTTACTTATCGCACTTCATAGCGAGTTTGGTTGGTGACTGGTTGCCACTGATTGCAGCAAACATGCGGCACGAGTTTGCTAATTAGTTTACTCAAATTGCGGTTGAACATGAAAAATGCATTAAAAATGGTTGTTGCATGCAAAATTTCCGATGAATAGCAAATATTGGAAAATACTTTGCGCGCGGTAATGAAATTATTAGCAATAAAAATTTGAAAAAAAATAAACAAAAACAAGAAAAAAACGTTAACTTCGGTGCATTTCTTTTAGTAACTATGTGTTCAGTTTGTATGGCAGCTATATGCTATAGTTAACCGATCTGAACAATTTCTTCGGAGATTACATTGTTGCTTTAGGAAATAATATATACCAAATTTGGTGAAGATACATTGTCAAATGTGAAAGTTTTCCATACAAGAACTTGATTCCGATCGTACAGTTTGTATGGCAGCTATATGTTATAGTTAACCGATCTGAACAATTTCTTCGGAGATTACATTGTTGCTTTAGGAAATAATATATACCAAATTTGGTGAAGATACATTGTCAAATGTGAAAGTTTTCCATACAAGTACTTGATTCCCATCGTTCGGTTTATATGGCAGCTATGTGCTATAATGGTCCGATATCGGCCGTTCAAATGAGCAGCTTCTTGAAGAGAAAATGACGTTTGTAAAATTTCAAAAGGATATCTTATAAACTGAGGGACTAGTTCGTATATCAGACGGACGGACGGACAGACAGACAGACGGACATGGTTAAATCGACTCAGCTCAACATACTGATCATTTATATATATACTGTATAGGCTCTTCGACGCTTCTTTCTGGGTGTTACAAACATCGTGACAAACTTAATATACCCTGTTCAGGGTATAAATATTGGCATTTCTGATCAATTAAATATGCAACCGGTTAGCTTTTGCGGCTAGTTTGCAACACTTGCAACTAACCCACTGCAGTTGGTGCGCTTAACCACACAATTTACAAATTGTCGTTGCAATAAATAGTTAGCCAATAAATAGCGGTGATATTATATAATATGTTGTCAACAGCGGCTTAGCGGTTTATTAAGCTTTTGACTCACGTATAAGCTCAAATAAATGACGTAGGATGTGTGGTTCATAACTAGAAATATAAAATCACTTACAGCAACGGGCATATTAATAATCCGTCTGTTTGTTTACATATACCCGCACTAGTTCGTCCGATTTTGAAATACCGATATAAAATTTTACACACGCTCATTACCCCCAAGAAGCTGCGCATTTGTCTATGGATATCGAACCAATAAAATATGCAGCTGTCATTCAAACTGAACAATCGAAGGGCTTGTATAAAAAGCCTTTTAATTTTATGAAATATCTTCCTTAAATTGGAATAGGTTTTTTCTAAGACAATCGTGCCAAGAATTTGTTCAGATCCAGACCACTGTAGCACAAAGCTGTTTTTTTATTTTTGATGTCGTTAGACTGTTTATGGATTGAGCGCAAGATAACGTTTTCGCTCAAGCCAAAACAAATATATGGTCCAAATGGTTCAACAGCAGCTCCGTTGTGATCTATTTGCATCTTAAACACCGGTTTTAACCAACTTTGTCGCTCAAACGAAGTCAGCCTTGTCGTCATAGTACATTATTTTAAAAAAACTGGCATTCGTTAGAGGCCACGAGTTTAATTTTCGGTTAAAAACACACTAACTTTGTTCACTTAGTGTTTTTAATCAGGTACAAAAATATTTTCGAAATAAGATTTATCAAAAATGCTGCCACTTTTTGATGATAAATTGGTTTCTCGAAAAAATTATGATTTTCTTATCATACCTTTGTCACTTTTGTGCTTCTATAAGGTTCTAACTGGGAAATGATAGCACATTATGACTGGTGTCTACAATACTGCGACAAGACCTACCGGGAGTAGCGGTAGGTGGGTCTTTAGATATCTGTAGGCATCTTTGGAAAGCAGCAAACTTAGTATCGTTTCACATATGGATTCTCGAAATCAATAAGTTAATGAATTGTTGACCTTCTTTCGTTTTTATATTAGTGTACACTTATTTTTGTTTAGATTAAAGCCTACCCAAGTTATGCTAACAAAAGAATAGGAAATTTTCCAAGAGTTCACAAGATACTGTCATTAGCAACTCAAGTATGTTTTCCATAGTATTAAGGTTGTTTATCAGCTAACTTAACCTAACCAATGCTGCTTATTGAAGATTAAAGTCCTCTGAAGAACATTAAAGTATATCGCTCAAAAAATGTCAGAAACAGACATTGCGCATTAATTGATGAAAAATGGATTTTTAAGCTACCATAGCTTCATTGTTCTCAATTGAACCCTGATCAAAGTTTCTATGTAGAAATTTAGAAAACAAAATTGCTGAACCACTATTTATTTGGTGAATAATAAACTTTGATCACTCCTTGTTCTACTGTTTTAGATGTTATTTCTTTTCTACAAATAGTATCTTTGACCGGCCTCTCGGCTTCTATACCGTATCTATACTACCGATGGAAAGTTCTAGCTTAATCATTTTTGGATTACTCTTTCTCTTCACTCACTTTAGAAATGCTGGTCTGATATTTAATGAAATAAAAGTCCTCTTCAATAAGTCTCCCGGAGTATAGAGATAAACTTCGAGTTTGATATGAATTTTGAGGGAACGCTACATAAATTTACCAACCAAATTACAATACCATAGACTAATTAAAAATTTTAAACAATCAGAGAGGGTCAATGCACTTTATTCATACACTAGCCAAAGCTGTTTCCCCATATGTCATAGTTCGCAAGCAAATAGCGTAAAAAATTCTGTGAGCGTGAAAGCGTGAAATTGCTATTTTGCGGCCAACGGTACAGCAGCGTGCCAAAATCCTATCGTGCCCCATTATAGTGCGACCTTGTCTATACCAACGCCGCCGCAGACGAGACGCATTCACAGCGCGCAGCAGCAGCTTGGGCGTAAACATTGCCACTTTTTGTTTGTTTGGTTGGTTGCCGGATTCTTCGCACTCAAGCAAATGTGTTTTAATTTCATTCGCACATTCGCAGTTGGCTACTTTGGTTGCTTAACATTTTAAATATGTGTGTTTTTTTGAATTAGTTTTGTTGGCCGCTGTGAAGGCTGCTACTTATGCGACTGAAGCGTTCTAAGCCCTTTCGCCAAACACCTTTAATTGGTTTAATGCAACAGACGATGACACGCATCGCACAATGAGCTGGTCGACATGCCAAATACTATGTATGGTGGCATATACATACATACATACCTATTATACTGCTAGTTGAATTCATAGAGAAACCAGTGAACTTCAATAGACTTTTGTAGTAGTTTTAGTAAGAGATTAATAGTAGTCAACTGTGGTATTTTCACGGGTTTAATTCGGTATTAGTAACTACTCAGTGGTGTTAACTCACAGAGGAAATTTGATTTGACTGTAAGTTTATAATCTATATTTTAATGTCGGAACGAACTTCGTGAAGTTCTGAACTGCTTCGTAATATACAAGTATGAAATTTCTTTAAAACCTTTTACCATAGTAGAAAGAAAAACTGCATTGAAGAGTCCATATTTTCATTGCACCATCTTACACGAACAAAAGTTTATTGAGCGAGCTGTTGGCCTTGAAATGCTACTAAAAACACTTACACCCATAAAAGATTATCGAATCCCATCAAATTTACGCAGATAGTTTTTTCAATGTTTACTTCTATGAGTTCGAATATCTGAAATAATATCTGAAATTCAATCTACTACGTAGGTTGCTATATATATTTATGGCCTAATTATGTAAATAGGCATATTTATCAATGAAAATGTTTTTTTTTTATATTATTTTTTTTTTATTTTTATTTTTTTGTCGATTGCTGTTTTGTTTCGGGCTCACACGCATAGATCCATGATTCGTCACCTGTGACGATCTTATAAACGTCTTTTGAAGCACCGCGATCGTTTTTTTTTCAGCATTTCTTTATACCAATCCACACGAGCCTTTTTTTGAGCAATTATCAAATTGTGCGGGATCCAACGAGAACAAACCTTTTTTACGGCCAGGTGTTCATGCAATATCGAATGTATGCTGGTGGGAGAAATGCATAGGCATGCCTCTATCTGAAGGTATGTTACATGACGGTCTTGCATTATCAGTTCACGTACGGCATCGATGTTTTCTGGCACAACGGCTGTTTTTGGACGACCTTCACGGAATTCGTCTTTGAAAGAGCGTCGGCCACGATTGAATTCGTTGTACCAGTTTTCACAGTGCTATAGGATGGTGCTTCATAGCCATACACAAGATTTTAGTTCATCGATGCACTCTTGTCGTGATAATCCACGTCGAAAGTTGTGAAAAATGATCGCACGAAAATGTTCACGAGTTAATTCCATTTTTTGGCCGAGATGAATTTTTTAATTCCTGTAAATAAAACAATTCACGATTAAATGACAAAACGTTCTGAGTGATGTTATGCTAAAAAATATCAAACTTTCCAATGGAAATGTCAGATTGCACCTGGCAACACTTAGTATTGCCCTAGGCCAGAATATATATAGCAGCCCTCGTACTTCATTTGTTTCATCGGAGAAAAACCGCCAGTTATAAGTAGTCTTGGAACACTACCAATTTAGTATGTTCATATACTTTTTCGGTTTAATGTGATGTCTCGAAGGAACAAAAATGGGAATTGAGTAATGTGGTAGGAGTCATCCAGCGGGCTCCTACCCTTAAGAATATACCTTTGGAGACAGAATCGGCCCTAAAGAAGATGAAACTTTAGATTATTACCTTGGCAAATATCCAGCCCGTAGTCACAAAGTCTCTAACTGTTGCAAAAAAATTGGAATTGAAGGTTGATGGTACAAACCAATACGTGCTTTTTCTATAATCAAGTTCACTTGAAAAGTAATTTTTGTATTTAGTTTCAGACCAAGCGTTCTTACGACTTTTTCTTATGAGAGAGTGACCGTGGAGGTCTTGTTTAGGCAACATCCATCCTCGCTATCAGCTGCAATACCGTATAAAACGTATTGATTCAATAAGATATCTTCACGAAATTTGCAGTGTATTATTCATCAAGTTAAGATTAAATTTTCTGAACAAATTGTTTGGATCGGAACGTTAAAGCATATGACTGCAATACACACTGACCGGCCGAAATCAGGTGCTTGTGGGAAAATGTGTTAGTTGGCGGGATATTTGGGAGTATTGTCTAAGGCAAGGCTATATTTTCCGAATAATATGTATATGAGGATTGCATCACTATAGCTCTTATTCAAACGTACCTAGATAAAGATTCCTCTATACCCTTTTCTTCATCTTTACTGGCATACGCGGTAATAACAGAGTTTACAAAAGAGCATCAGTCGTTTTTCCTTTTCGCTGTTAGGCGCGAAATGAAGATTACAAGTATAGCCAGATTCTCCTCCACCTGGTCTTTTTAATAGAGTGGCGGTCTTCCTCTTCCCCTGGTTCCTCTGACTGCGTCCTATAACCTTATTACTAAAGTGTTTTCATTCATTCGGATGACATGACCTACCCAGTGTAGCCGCTGTCTCATAGGTCGTTGAACTATGTTACGTCGTACAACTCATACAGTTTTTTAACTTTAGTTAGCGTCCGTAGAATACCCGTGGCCTTTGTACTGAATGTTTACACGAATTCGGTCCCTTTGAAGATTCCATTAATCAGACAGACGCTTGCTGAATATTTCATGACAATTTGGTTAAGGAAAACGGAATGAACACAGATTTCTAAACAGTTAAAGATTATGAGCTCGGCACAATAAACAACAACAGCAACGAGATATGTTTCTGCCTTCAATTCAAATCCATTTTCAGACACTTATTGAAATTTCGAAATAAAAATAGTTTACGGAAATGATTATCAGCTGTCGCCACAAAAGCTTTTATGGCACTTTCGAAACTGGTAGTTTCAGCATTATTTCGTAATTTTAGCGTATTTTGGAAGGCACGTACACCATTCGCACAACCACTTCATAATACCAATAACAATAATAACAACACACGCAATAATAATGAAGTGGCAAGTGCAGCAGCAAGTGGTGCCAGACAAACAGGCTTTTGCATATTCATACGGTAAATGCTTAAACGATGCGGCTCGTTGGCCAAAACACTTACGAGCGCACAAAGCCAACCGAATAGCGGCAGACACGCGCAGCCTGTAAATGGACAGAGCGGCGCGGACGGAGCGTGTGCTCATGTGGCTACTCACTTATGCAGCCATTATATTCGCGCGCACATTTCGCTAACCAGCCACAATTGCAAGGATAATCGCATGCCGCCACTAAACAGTTGTGTCTGCTTTGCATGCTTTGCTCAACACACACACCCACACCTATATTCCCGCTGCCAGTAAGCGACGTTTAGTTCATGAATTTTGAATGACAAAAATGCTGATGACTACTGCCAATTGACTGCCAACTGCCATTACAATTGCCATTTACGACGCGAATTCCTGCAGCTCCTTTGCTCCTTTCTGATTCTCTTTACGCTGCGCTCACCACTGCTTGTTACTTATACCACCCGTCCGCCCGCCACGCGCACTAATGCAATGAAAGCAAAACGTTGTTTCGTGAAGAATGCGTGGGTACGTGCCACTCACGAAGAGGCAAATGAGCATAATCGCTTAGAATTGCCAACAAAAACAAATAAAAAGTAAGCACAATAACAAGAATGGCATATAATATGTGGATTAGACACAACAACTGGCAGAGGCTTCATTATGTTCATAACAATTGTCTGGAGGAAAATTGCCGCAAATTTGAGGCAAATTAAGTAAAAGAAGTTGGCATAAAACTACATACACATAGGGTGATACACACACGTATATTACTATTTGCTCTAATTTGTTTGGTAATCACATCAAAACTTTTGGTGTAATGAGCGCTCAAGGAAATCTAATGTCATATGAACTTATGCTTATGCAACTGCAAATTTCAGTATCAGATTTTTGTTGCCAAACTTTCATTTTCTTGTTTTAAAACATTAAAATTCTGTCATATGGTACCTTATGTTAGCATCTCACTCCAACTTTATTACAATTGATGCAATCAATTACCTTGTCTATGCCTTTGTTAAGGGGGTATGATACTCTAGAAGCATGAATTTCAGGTAATTTTTAAAGTGTCGTAAAGGCAATTAATATTTTTATTATCCATTTTTTATGGTGTTTTTATTGATATCTTAAGAATACAGAAAAAAAATTTTAGAAAAAATATTAAAAATTAAAATAGTTAGAGGGGGGAGAGACAGCTGTAAAAAAAAATGGCGCATCCTGATGACATTGATCCTGACTCTTCTGTTGGTCTGAAAAAAAAAATCAAAAGAAATTCTTAATCAGTAAGAATGCTGTTATAGTAGTCCCTACCTCAGGGAACACGAAAAAAAAAATATTTTTAAAAATGGCGACTGCCAGAAAATAAAAAATATTTTTACGCTTCTTTTTGAAATTCCTGAATTTTTTTAAAACATTAAAAACAAAAATTTTGACACGTTGCTTATAGGAACGATAAAAAAATATATAAAGAAGGTTCACACAAAATTTCAAGTAAATCGGTTATATAGAACTTGAGCTAATGCCGGTACCGTGTGGAAAAAAGTAGTTTCGAGAAAAACGCGTTTAAAAAATTCGATGCGGCCGAACCGGGCTAGGTACTGCGGCACTAAAGTAACTGTAGTTCTTAAAATAATTTTATTTTTTAAAAATCCTTTGGAGGATATGTTCTTAAGGGTCTAAACTTTAAGTATATGAAATAAAAATCGAATTTTTCAAAATTCTAGATTAGAAAACCCCCTTAACAATTTATTAGCTTCGGACGATTTTTTTTAATTCTATCTCTTTCTCTGCTCCCACTACGAACGAATATTAGTAATTAAGGTATCGTGTGTTTGCATAATGGTGTTTTATTAGTACAGACGATGAGTTTTACGTCATCAAAGTAAGTTGAATTAAACCAACTTGCCAATTCGTAAAATAAAAATTTGCTTACTCATTGGGAACGATAATGGTTATACCCTTCCAAAGTAAACAGGACTTTCTGAATCTAGCACCCCCTAGTGGTGCCATCTATAGCCGACTGGTGCGTTAGAATCTGCCATCTTCGTCGATTTTCCAGGGAGTATTTTATGACATTTCATTGATTGGAAGTGAAGTTAGTGCGTTTTGAGTGTCAGTATGTTTGTGTTATCGGTGCGAAAATGAGCTTCGCACAAAGAGCCAACATTAAATTTTGTTTTAAAATTGGTAAAACGTTTCAATTGTTGAAACAAATGTATGGCATTGATTTCCTATCCCGTAGCATAGTGCACGAGTGGTTTCAACGTTTTCAAAGTGGTCGTCAGGACATAAATGACGATCAATATGTCGGCCAATCAAAATCCGTGATCACCGGAAATTCCATCGAATCTATGCGTGAATTCATCAAAAATTGGCCGAAATCATCATTGAAATTCATGCAAATGCAATTGAACACCTCCAAAACATCGATTTATGGCATTTTGACCAATTACGAAAGATGTATGCACGGTTTGTTACGCACAAATTGACTGACGACCAAAAATTGCTCAGAATCCAACATTCGATTCGACGCTTGTGACCGATTATTTGACCAAAAATCACATTTTAACCATTCACCACTCCCCGTATTTACTTGGTATGGCACCGTGCGATTTCTTCCTTTTCGATAAAATGTTTTTGCCCTTGAAAGGAAAGCGTTATGCTGACGTAAAGACCATTCAAAAGGCTTGCACCGGCATACTGGCTAATACACTCGTTCGACATGCTTTCGGACCGTGCAAAAAGCTGCATTGAAGCAGAAGGAGACTATTTTGAATAAAATAAACTGATTTTGCCGAAAAAACCTTTTTTCTGTTTTTTTTAAGTTCTGCTTACTTTGGAACCCACCTTGTATGCATTTTATTTTTACTTTTGCTAAAAACCAACATCTAGCTTGCGATCCATCTTTGTCGGAGCTCAAAGTTAATCCAACTACAATATGGTATATCTGAATTTTGTATTTTTTGAAGCAAAATCATCTTAATCGTGCCCAGTATACATCTTCGAATAATGCTTTCGTTGGCGACTTCAGTTCAGAAGTTTAGAGACACTATTTTTTTGCATTTGATAGCATTATAATTCTAAAATAATTACAAAAGTGACTGTTCGAAGCTTTCGTCAATATATAGTTAATATACGAGTATTCATCGAATAAACGATTTTTTACTTTTCCCTTCAGAAATGAAATCGTTTCTCAATCCTTCTCCATTACAACTGTTATTTTATTTGCATTTTATTATATATGATTTTGCTTTTAGTTTAGTGTTTAAACATGTTTATATTTATAAGATTTCTTCGAGCTTTCATCTGGTAATACCCGTGTACATTTTTTTAACACTCTCATTTACCTATACTAATGTATATATCATCTACTTGTCTTTAAGAACGCAGCAGTAATATTTAGAACCAATGATTGTAACCCCGCTGTTTTGGATTCCGTTTATTTTTGAAAGCATTATTATAAGCTTTTACCAGCCTCTCCAATATGTGATTCTTCTCAGTTTGTAAGCTTTGTTATAAGCTTTTAAAGAGTTTTCATATATCTACTTATTCTGCATACTTTCATTTCGTTTTAATAACGTTAAATATAAAGCTTTCATCGAGCTTTCACTAAATAATTATTCCAAAGCTTATTGTTAAATTATCGTAAAGGAAACAAGATTTGCTCATGGCGTATTTTTGAGCACTCACTTACCTAATCTTCATTTCATCTGAATGAAAGCTTAAAAAATTAAAGTTTTGGTTTGTCTTTCTCCCATAACATTTTTTTATTTCTGCAATATTTTTTAAATACCGGCTGCCTATAGATGCTGAGCTTCGAAGCTTTCATTTTTTTAAGTGATTTCGTTCAAGAGACACATGTAATTCATTCCACAGTAGTAATCAAAGAGAAGGGGCTTAATTTAGATTTGTTAAATGTCGTTTAAAAAATTCAGTAATACCTCAAAGAAAATTACAGAAAAATCAAAGGACATTTTTTAATGAAAGGAGGTGTCCGCCAGCATAGAAAAACTCATCAAAATGACGGTACATAGATATATATTCAATTGCTTAGCGAAAACCTACATATATACTTATGCAATATACGAGCATATTGAAAAGCCAAGCGTAAAGCCAATTTACACCCATTGCACAAAGCAACCAATTAAACTAACTCAACCAACCGACTAACAAGCTAGCAGTTTTATCTCTTTCATTTTAGATGGGCACCTACTGTACCACCACAAACTATATATGCGGCTCATACCACTCATCATCAATGTAGCTCACTCCTTTCCACAACTTCCTTTCGACCGACTCGTCAAAGTGAGCGTTAGTTCGAAATGTATTCAATCAATCAATCAATCAATCTGTGAATCAATCAGCTGGTCAGTCAAATAAACAATCACTTGCTGCGCCCACACCCATATAATCACTCAAAAGCAAATTGCAACCAACACACTCGCACCGTTTGAGTGCATTCATCAACAAATGTGCTCAAGCATTCTCTATATCTCACAATTCTATCAAGCGGTCACCTCTTCGGCGGCCAGTCAGGCAATTGAACTTCGCCAACAGCTTTTGTGTATATTAAATTTGCTTTGGCTTTGAGTTCGGTTTTTGCAAGGACTAAAAAAAGGGAGGAAAACTAGCAAATGTATCAAATGGAATTGTTGCGGTGTTAAAATGCAACACTATTCAGAGCTTGAGCTTGCCAAAAGTAGAGGCCTTTGAAGATCTCTTTGATGAATTCTTTAACTAACGTCAAGTCAAAGCATTTTACGGCGCCAAAATGTAATTAAATACTGCAGCATAGAAATTACGGCAAAGGAAAACCGAAAAAAATAGAATGAAACTAACGGTGATAGAAGTAAATGGGAACATCGCATTTACTTTATTTAAATTATATTTATTCCGAATCGTTTCACTTTCATTTGGGTGTTCTCACTCTCTCCTGTAACGTCTTTATGAAAATGGAGTTATGTTTATTGGTAAAGCCCCGCTGGTATGTTGAAAGTTTCTCAACCACTCGGTGAAAACTGGTTGCAATACTGCTGTTGAAAAATGGTTCAGATATCTAAAGTTCTTTCAAACAGGCAGCGCTTTCGATACATTTCTATTCCTTGCATATATATTGTCAAAATAGTGAAGCTTATGGCAGCATAATTACATTTGGGCTAGTCTGTTTAATCGGAATGGACTGTTTGTAACACCCGTTTCGTTTATAAACACAAATATCCAAGCAATTCTTGATTATTCCATTATTTACCAATATTTATGTTCTAAGCTCAGTGGCTCATTTTCAAGTCTTCTCATTTTGTGTGATCCTGAGTTCTAAGTTAGCTAAAACAAATGAAAGTTGATGAAAAAAAGATGTCGTAAAGGGTTTAATGAACTAATGCCGTTGTAGAATGATGATATTGAAAAAGCTCTTGTGTACAATAGTGCATAAAAACTCTAATAAAATTCAATTTTTTTCTAAACGTAAGTTTCATTTAAATGGACTAATAGGCTCTATTAGTACCTAATGCTCAATTAAAAGATTTTGTGAAAACCACGGAGAACCCCTCCAGATAATACAAGGTTCCTGTTCACCCTTCTTAGTTACTTGAATAAAAGATCTGCTTAAAGATCAACATCTATAATAGGATTTTGTCTTACAATTTAACTTGCAGGAGTCTGTACTGCTTTATAACCAAGTTTTTGCAACCTTAGAGCTTTCACAGAAGTTCTCACCGAAAGCTTTCACAAAAGCGCTCACAAAAAGCTTTCATAAAAGTTCTAAAGCTTTTAAAGAACTTTACTCATGACTGAAGCACCAAAAGCTCTACTACAGAAATAACTTTTTATGGCTTGTTTCTTTAGAAGTTTAAAGTTAACTTCGCTGCAATTAAAAAAAAATGTTTTTACTAGAATTCTTAAAAATCAAAGCTAGTATGTGAATGTATAGTATGTTTCCATCAGCTTTTACATACATAGATTAATTCCAGCCAATTTTGAAGTGCATTGAATACAAACACTGCAATCACTAAAACCAGACACCAGCCAGCCAGTCAGTCAGTGAGTCACATTCAGGCGTTGAATACGCCGCCAAAAAATCGAAAGAAACAAAAACTAACTGCTACAATTGACTAGACAATTTCTTTCGCGATTTTTCTTTTCGTATTTCAAATTTTTTAGCTGCTGGTCAACAGCACAAAAGTACGTCCCAGTGGAGCTATAACTGCATATGTGCGCTGTGTAACGAAAAAGAAGATTGTAGTGCTATGGGGTATATAGGGAATCGCAGGGAATTTGCAATGCTCACAGTGGCATTTTCTGGAAAATAAAATACTTCAATTCATACCTACAATACCTTCATCCCTGCTCCGTTATTCAGTACACTAAAGCTCGCCTGAATTGGCCATTTGGCAGGGCAGTTAGCACTATGGGCACGTTCACTGGACGATGTAGTTTTGTTATTTAATATTGTATATGTGAAGGTATATATATACATATGTACAATGTATGAGATATTGCTTGCTTGCTATAAATATCTCGTCGGCGCCGGGCAATCAGCTAACTAAGCATTGAAGCTATTGCCACAGCTGATAGCATTGCAACATCGTAGAATATACAACTAAAAAATTTTATCCAGAAAAAATATCTCTTTATTGTTGGCTACTTTTTTCAAACAAAAATAATAATGTTTTTTTGTGATTTTCATGATTTTTTTATTTAGTTGCGTGTGCATTTTAAGTGGCTGTGAATGATTATATATTATATAGATTTATTATATCTCACTTGTTAATAAATTTTTTTCGAACAAAAATAAAATTTTTTCAAACAAAAATAAAATTTTTTTGAATAAATGTGTATTGAATTCCTTTGAATAAGAAAAAAATGTTTTTAGTAAATAAATAGCACATTGGAGCATTGTTTAAATTTTTATTATAAAAAAAATCGCATTAGAAGGTTTTTTATGTATACTTTTGCTAAATAAAAATAGTTAAAGTTATTCTACACAGCTATCTAAAAAATCACAATTTATTTAACTCTTAAATGCCTTTTAATATAGCACTTTTATTGCATGTCATTCTATGTTTCAATTGCGGCATCAATAGTCTAAAAGCAATTGAAATTTTTTATTAAATTTTTCATTCACATATTAACATATTTTTTCATTATAAATTCCTTCCCCTCAACATACAAAATTGCTGATATTGCTGTTTAAGCGCATGCTTGGGCAAAAAATTTTTCAAATAATCAGCAAGTTGTGCAAATATTGCAAAAATATATATTTTTTTAATGTCTATCAGCTTTGCTTGCAATTTAATAAAACACATTTTTTTGCTGAAATTTATTTGTGGCACTAAAAAAGTACTGCTCACCACTTGAGCCTCGAAAATGTTGTCCTTGCTAATGAACAAACATGTTGAAATCGATGCTTGACAGTGTCATGTGATAGAGGAAATGAATTTCCGAAAAAAACAGAAAGAAAGAAACAGAACAAACTAATGCGAATGAAATACTTTAAACACGAGCAAAACGCTTATATGAATTTTTAGCTGAAAATGAAAAATTTTGCTTTTAATGTTATATATATTATTTACGGTTTATAAAACATAAAGTTTTACCAAAAATTCCTGAAAGCAATAAAAAAAAAATATAAATAAAAAACATCAAAATATGCCAAAGAGTTGATTGCCTGGTTTGGTTTTACTCTTTAAATTTTGCACACAAAAACTCTTCTCTTTCTACTCGTTATAAGCTCGCCTTAAACAATATTAGCGCTCTTAAAACTGCATGAGCATTTATGTACAAAATCCTTTAACTTACCATAAACACTACTGCCACATTAAAACATTAAAACTAAAGAAATTAAAAAAAAGAATTATTTTATCTACTTTTATTACTTTATAAAATTTCTTCAAAATAAAAATTTAATATAATTTTATGTTCACATTTCCTCGCAAACTCTAGTTAATTAATTATTTCCTTGTTTAACATTTAACACTTAACATATTGTATATATGATTAGCGACAGGAAAATTGAAACCCTCTTTAAACACCACTTTTTAGTGTTTATAGTGAGGCAACCCTAAAAAATTTGACTAACTATTTTCACTCCGTATGCTTTTATACAGTTAGTCAGATTAAATCCTGAGCCTTAAACCCTACAAATTCCCTTAAACACGGAAGAATATTTATAAAAAGAAATCGGTTTTTTTCATCACTTCGTATAGTACTGGATCTTTCTCTGCATCAAGAATTTTCGCAGAAATAGTTTCATCAATTTGATCTGGTGTAGCCACCATCCTCCATCCAAGGAAGAATGTTTGTTCTTTTTTGCAACTCAACAGAGTACATCCAGTATCTAACAGCTTCAAAAAAAAATTTTGAATTTTTTTTCAACTCTTACCCACTCAAATGTTAGTGATTGACAAATAAAAAACCCTCCTTCAAGCCAGGCGCTGTAGCTTAACTCTTAGGAATCGCTATTGTTTTTTTAGGTTCCCATACATTTAACTTAGGAATTTTCGTTCTTTCATTCAAACTAAAATTTCACCAACTAATTTTCGTTTCTCAAAAATAACCATCACATATTCAGAAAGTTCACTTTTCAAACTTTAAAAATTTCTGCGACAAAGTCTGATTATCTCAACTAGACGATTAAATATAATGATTTAAAATTTGGAATTTTTCCAATAAAAATAAAAAAAAATTGTGAGAATAATAATTTTCAACGTTACAAAAAAATTAATGCTGGTAATAATACTAAACATAATGTTAAACCCGCCACTTTTCTGTACTTGTGGTGATAGATCACTAGTTTGTAATCAAATATTAGAGTAAATAAAAAAATAGTCTGACAATCGACATCGGATGCTTAGTTAAAGTTGTTTATATTAAACCTAGACCACGTAACCATCTACTACTTTAAGAAGTATTATCTTCAAAACAAAATAAAATTCCTGATAACTACGAGAACAACTAGAACATTCGTGAATAATCAAAAAGAAATATCTATTGTCATTAATTAAATATGGAGCTTTGACAGATGTTACATTAAGGTTTCAGATAACTTAAGCTGACTTGGAACCTATGTAGAACCCATACAAATGTTATAGATGTACCATAGCATCTTCTTCTTCATTTCAAAAACAAAGATTAAAGATCCTGACTTCAGTTGTGACTTGGAACTGGTGGCAAATTGGGGGAAAAAATAAACATTAACTTTGGTTACACTGAAGCTCTAATAATTTTCATAAATAAAAAAAGTTTTCAAGGACTCCGGTTATATAGCAGTTGTATTCTGTAGTGGTCACGACCAAAAAAAATTTCGAAAATTTGAAGATACCGTTGCTTTGGACCGTCATTTATACCAAATACCTTTTAAATAAAAAAGTTCTTCATACAAGAACTATATTTTGTTCGTTCAGTTTTTATGGTAGCTATACACTATGATTGTGCGACATATTCCGTAATTGTCTGATATCAGCTTTTCAACAAATAAGCAGCATCTTGGGAGAAAAGAACATGTGCATTTTAGACCACTATCTCAAAATCTGAGTGACAAGTTTCCATATATGTATATGTATGTAGGTGAACAGATGAACGGATAGAAAAACGTATGTGCCTAATTGAATCGGATGGTCACACTGATCTTTAAAGCATATACTTTATAGGATCTTTCTTTTGCCTGTTATAAACTGCTTGACAAACTTAAATTTTCGCCTAAACTTTGTTGACTTTGTAAAATATTTACATGACCTTGTTTTGAACTCAAACTAGATAATTATTTAATTTACTAGGCGTCAGCAATCTGTATTAAATGAATAAGTAGACATATTTATAAAATATTTTTATAGTTACATTTCAATAATTTCCTATTATGCGTTAAGACAACCGTAATATAAGAGTAATATTTCAATACCTTATTTGTTTACAAGAAATTTGTAGCTAGGCGAGTCGTTTGATAATTCAGTGACAGCTATAGAAAGAATAACCAAAATGCTGAGTCTTACAAATATATTTACTGAAATAGTTTTCTAATATTTATCTTCATTAGTTAGTATGGATTTTTGACAGAGAGGCACGACTTTATTTTTCGTGGCAGAGTTCATCTGTAATAAAAGTAAAAAAACAAGCAGGAACTGCCGTTAAAAACGCCTGAAATATACTTAAATAATATAAGAGGCTTGCATTTTCCCGTGAAACACACGACTTCATGCGGAACTGCGGAAACGTTGCCATAAATTCATCTATAGTTGAAACAAAAATCATCGGAAGGATTATAGTTTAAAAAGCTTAAAATGTATCTAAGTACATTGTATAACAGAGTTGCATTTATGATTAGTTACCATAAATTGTGTCTCTAAAAGTCTAAATATTAATATATAGTATGTATGCCTTTAAATTGCGAACTCTAATAGTAATGATTGTAATGTACAAAATCAAAGCCTACCGTCCTTTAAGACAATGAAGAAGAGACAAGGCTTTGTGGGTACATAAATGACTTTATAATACAAGCTAATTGTAAGAGACAGACTTATCATTTTCCCCTCGTACACTAAAAATAAGCGCTCTGTAATATTATTAATGAGCTCCATATCTAATTGGACTGCTGCTGTGCTTTCTGCGATTTCTTCTGTGCACGAGCCAACTTATTCACACCATGTTAGGTGACTGGTTGCAATTAAAGGTAATTTATGCTACTAGAAACGGGCGAGGGTGTCACTTCTGGCATTTCATTGATTAAATGCAAATCCAAGCCGCACTCTGGCAAACTTGAACCTTTGTTATTTAAATTGCAAGAATTTTTTATTACTGAACCCAGTGCACAATCACAAAGCAATATTTTTAATTCTTTAGTTGCATGTAAATAGAGATATACAGGGTGGCTTCAAAGTATTTCTTTTATATCGTCGATACCAGCTTAAGCCACGAAATGTTCTGTATTTCTTACGAATGCTTCAAGGAACCTCCTAGGATACTAACGAAAACTTCCCTGTAAAGTATTTCAAAGGAAATTTTCTCAAACACCAACCTGGGTTACTCGCTAAAATCTTTTATCTTAGGTTGCTTCGGTGAACTTTTCTGTAAAATATTACACAAGTGAGCTTCAATAGTGTAGGAACGATAAACCCAACGCGGAGTCTTGAAACAGCTGCCGTTTTGAATTTAAAGAGACTTGTTGTTCCGCTGTCGATTTGTCTAATGACACATCAATCGCTTTGGGTAATATATGATTGCTTGATTACAAGATTTACGACCGAACCTATTGTTCTCTTCTGTGCGTTGGGTACAACGCCCGAGCTCGTGCCACGCTAGACTAGTTCTTTAATTGTTTGCAAATAAAGAACTGGATTGCAGAAAATTCTTGTTTAGTTTAGTTTTCCCTCATATGCATAAATCAATTATATTTCATAAATAGAGCTTTGTGATATAAAAACGGCGAGATCAGTTAGACTTTGTGTTATAGTGCTCAACTCAGTTCAAGTCAACGGATGCAGATTTAGTGCGAAGAAAATCAATTGAATAGAAAGCCAAGATGAGGACGGCAACGGTGAGCTCTTTTTCACAAATAATTGAAGAAGTGATATTAATATGTAATATAATTTTGGCAGGTTCTTTCCTTAGCCGCAATTACATTGTTGTGCATTGCTCAAAGTAGAGCCAGCATTGTACCCTTGACGGGTGTGAATCAACTACCTTTGGTGCTTTCTGTACCAACTGTGGTGACTGTAGTTCGAACAGAAGATGATGGACAATACAAACCAGTGCCCGGTTTGGAGGGCGAATATGTGCCAAGCATCGAGGATGCAGGTATAACTAACGTCATAACTACAGGAGTATTGGCTGGCGGTGTTGTTGGAGGACCTTTGGTCAGCTCTCCAGGTGCTCTGCTCACCGTTGGTGGACCTGTAAGTGTTGCTGGACCTGTAAGTGTTGCTGGACCTGTAAGTGTTGCTAGTACTGTCAATATTGCTGGTGGTGAAGGTGCAGCAGTTGCAGAAGCAGTGATTAGTTCAGCAGCTGTTGGCGGTGGCGGTGAAGGGGCTGGCGTTGCAGTTAGCTCTGGCAGTAATGGATCCAGTGACGGCTCAAATGGAAGCGCTGTAGTTGTCGGAGCAGATGCTGCAGAAGGCGTAGTTGGTTCTGCTGGTGTGGAAAGTATTGCCGCCGGTGGTGTAGATTCTGGAAATGGCAGTGGTGGAGCTGGAGCCCTAGGTGTCGAAGCTGCTGCAGGTAGCGCTATTGGAATTGGAGGACTAAGTGTGGAAGCTGCTGCTGGCAGTGCCATCGCAGCCGAAGGACTAGCTGCCTCAGTAGCAGGTGCTGGTAGCGCTATTGAAGTTGGAGGACTAGGTGGCTCAGGTGGCGCTGGCGCAATTGCAGTCGATGAGTTAAGTGATGAAGGTGCTGCTGTTAGCGCTATTGGAGTTGGAGGACTAGGTGGCGCAGGTGGAGGTGCTGGTGGCGCTATTGGAGTGGAAGGATTAGGTGGCGAAGGTGGTGCTGGTGGCGTTAGTGGTGCTGGAAACGTAGTCTTGGGTGGATCTGGACCTTATCTTATTGTTAGCAGTGCATCTGGCGGTGGTGGTGGTGGAGGTGGTGCCGGAGGTCTTATTGGTGCTGGAGGTGGTGGTGGTGGAGGCGGTGCTAGCGGAATTGGTGGAGCTGGTGGCGGTGGTGGTGCCGCTGGAGCCAGCGTTATTCATGGTATTGGTGGCGGTGGTGGTGCTGGAGGGGCTGGCGGTATTGGTGGTGCCGGTGGCGGCGGTGGAGCTGGTGGTTCTGGTGGCTTAGCAATAGCTGGTGGTGGCGGCGGAGCCGGAGGTTCTGGTGGTCTGGCAATAATTGGTGGTCTTGCAACAGGTGGTGGTGGCGGTGGCGGCGGTGGAGCTGGTGGTCTGGCGACAGGTGGTGGTGGCGGTGGTGGAGGTGGAGCTGGTAGTGCTGGTCTTCATGCAATAGCTGGAGGTGCCGGTGGCGGCGGTGGTGGAGGTGGAGGCGGTAGTGGACATGGCGGAGCAGGAGGTGGCGGTGCCGGCGGCGCAGCTGGTATCGGAGGCGCTGCTGGGGGTGGTGGCGGTGGTGGTGCTGGTGCTGCCACTGGCATTGATGGCCGCGCTGGTAGCTCGGGTGCAAGTGGTGCAGACGCTTGGGGTGGTGGCGCGGGTGGTGCTGGTGGTCTTGGTGCACCCGCTTTACCTTGGCTAAATCTTCATTAAGAAAGTTACTTCCTAAAGCAAGTCTCTTTATAATGCTCAAAGTAATGGAAATGTGATGTGTAATCTAATATATTATATTTTTAACTTGACATCAACTACACTAGTTTAAGTCTAGTCGTCATTTTGTACTTGCAAGTGAATAAAAAGATTTCACAATAAAATTGTAACTAAATATTGGGGTCCCTAAAATCTTTTAAATTATTTTTGTGCGACAGTTTTCTAAATTACTTCTGTGAGCAGGTATAATTGACATTTGGAAGACCTTCTCTGCGAATATCTATTTTTAACATTGTCCACCGAGGGCCAACCTCTCCAGCACGACGATAATGTTCTCAAACACTTGGCGACGTCTCAGCATATATTTTTTGATTTGACTTTAATTGTTGATATTTTTTCCAACCTGTTGGTTATTATACATACTTCCCAATATTTCATTGAGACTAAATCGAATAAATTCATTCGAAGTAATTTCGAAACTGTGCTCCTATCAATAACTTTATTTTGGTAGTTGAAGTATTTTGGGTATGACCACACCTGTAACGGCTTTTTATAGTGTTTAGGTATACGTCGACCACTGTCCCACCTATTGGCAAAATTAAGTGCTTTTTCACTGCTGGCCAGCGATGTTGAGCAAATAAATTAATATTTCAAGCCACACCCTCCGCCTCTAACAAAACAACTACCATACTATAAATAAAATGTTATTAGCAACAACAATAATAAATCGACATTGGCAATAACTTGCACTTGTAACGAGCTCAATTGTTGATAGTTTGCATAAAATATTCGCAATTTGTGGCAACTAAACGTGTGGCATTCATATGGAAATGAGGAATGCGAATTAAACTAGTGTAGAGAAAGGGCATAGTGAAGTGTCGAGTAAAGGCAAAGTGACCACAGTTTATATAACGTTGTCATAACATATATTTTATACATTAATGTACATATATGTGTCTGCATATTTTGCATAACCACTCTTAAGTATGGAGTGCCATTGAGAACAGTTAAAATTTATTTAAATGCTTTTAAATGGAGTTTTATGCACTTAGAAGTTTTCTTTAACGTTCTCTGTGCATATTCCAAGGTCACAGCGCATTGCGTTCACCAATGACTGCGAATTGTATGATGTAAGCTTCCTAAATGCCTTTACAATAATTTTCATTAAGCTTAGTGTGTGACTTATGGGTAAAATGGTCGCAAAATGTAGCAACAGCTTCGGTTCAAATATAGATAGTTTTGACTTGAATATATTTATATGTGTACATATGTTGTTCGGTTCATATCACCTATAGAGCCTGACTGTCTGCCAGTAGGGACGTTAAAATACTGCGACAAGCCTCTCTTGAGTGTTAGCCTTCAGCGAAATCATTCGCCATAGACAACAACAAGTAGTAATTACTTGATTTCAGGTCCGCACTACAAAATTGATGCATAAGAACCTCCCAACCAAGCTTCCGGCAAGTGTGTGTGGCCCCATAAAGAAAAATGTCTCTACTTTTGGCTAAAGCTGACCGCTTCTGGAACATTGCTTTCTTTAAACTGTCCAAATGTTAACAGTAATGTAAAAACTAAGATGGCTGCCGTAGAGAAGAAGCTTATAATGGATGATTCCCTGTCAATCCCACCAAACCCATAGCAAAACATTCTGCCAGTCAGTCTTGGGTTGGATACTGTTTGTGTCAACTCACGGTGATTTGATTCTCACTTTTCATCACTAGTAACCATCCTCTTCAGAAAGGGGCTGATTTTGTTACTTGTGAGCAACGATTGGCGGGTGGATTTGTTCCATGGGATATTTTTGCTTAACTCGTGTTTCACTCATATACAGAGCTTATATTTATATTCAGATTTTTTAGAATGGTTCCAAACCGCATCTTGTGCATTGTTTAGCTCCTTGTCAATCGAAACGGGTGTTACATGAAGCTCAAACTCTACGATTTTCATATTATTAAATTAGGTTATTGTGACCCACACAACAAACACTTTAACGCCGAAACTCTGAAACTATATATATTATAAATGAATATCAATTTTTCCTATAGTTTCTAAATTCTAATTTTCTGCGCTTCAACTATGTGGGGCGCTTTTCCTCAAATCTTCACCAAACACTTCCAGATATTACCTTGAACTGGAATCGTAAAATTATTTATTTATGGGTGTATGGAAAAATATTATAGCCAAGAGGCTGAAGTTGCTTGTGGAAGTCTGGAACCCAAAATCATAACATTTTTATGCCTTAAACAGAATATATTAACTTTGCCATAAATGGTTTTGTGTCATACAAACCGAATAATCAAAAACACATCCTTGTAAGGAAAGCTATTTTATGTGAGAAGTTTGCTTCACGAGGAGGGTTACAACATATAGCTGCTATACAAACTAAACGATCAAAACAAAGTTCTTTTATTAAATTTAACGTGTTTTCTTGTTTCTATGTAATAACATAATATATCTGCATATATCTATAATAATCTAATATCTAGTTTTACATTTCTAAAATTCTTTGCTTTTTTTGACCTTTTTACTTTGCCACACAATCTAGTTATGGTCAGTGGCGTAGCTAGGGGGGCCGAAGGAGGCCGTCGCCCCGGGCGCAACGTCTTGGTGGCGGCAAAACGATCTTCGCTGTTTTTTAATATTCAGCAAAATACTTCAACAAGTTTTTTACAAAATTTATTATAAAAGATAAAGAGTTGTACACTCACAATGTAATAATCTGAATAACAATGAAAAATATTAATTTTTACTCGAATACTCTTCAGTCTTTGAATTTGTCTTATATCTTTCGGCTTATATCTTTCTTAAAAATAGTGATAGAACTTAAAGATGTACTTTTCTAGCTTTGTCTAGCGACGTGTCACTCTCACAGTTACCCTATGCTCTGAATGTAACAAAGACTTTTATTTCTCCAAATTTTCAAAAATGATATTTAAAAACTCCAATTCGGGCAAAAATTCCTGCAAATTGTGTCAAAAGTGTACAAGATATAGGGCGAAAATGGGTTTTTTCTATGGCTTTTAATAAATGTATTGTAAATTTACTATCAATTTCCTCAAAAGCCGTATTGTGAGAATTTTGGAACTTCAGAATTTGCGTGGCTTCTAGTTCCTAAATTTTATATATTTAATATCGTAAATAAGTGAATATAAAAATTCACTTTTGTTCGAACCAGCTCATGAAATTTGTAGGTAGGCAGATAAAGGGGGGCGGCAGAACACCCTGGCGCCCGAAGTTGCAGCTACGCCACTGGTTATGGCAATGACAAAAAGCTTAAATATGTATACTAGTTCCCAATATTGAAAAGAATTTTTAATCTATAGCAACGCTACTTAAGGACCGTTTATGTATATCATGTGCCTTCAGAAGAGTGCTTGTGAGACTTCGTAAATTACTTATTTAAGCTTTTATTAAAATTAATATTCATTCATAATTCAGGATTTTGGTATTTTGTATTGCGGTTCTTAAAAGCTTGCTTATATTTTTGTGGCTTGCCTAGAAAAAATCAAAGCTATATAAGACATTTCAAACAATTTTTACTTCGGTAGCCAGTATACTAAATATCTCTGGGCAGGGTGCTTTTAAATTTTGCATCATATTAAAAGGAGATTAGAAAGGTAAATACAGTGCTGCCAACGTGTATTTATTTATTATTTAATATAATATAATATAATTCGTCAATTATACATTAAATTATATTTACTTTTCAACAGGACAAAAAATTTCGCAAATGCAAAAATTGCTTATAAAAAGATATTCAATCTTCAGAGCTGTGAAACCATGATGTTCAAAATTTCTTTACTCGAAACATTAAGGGGCTATAGCAGTGTTACGTATGAAAAATTAGGCGATTTTCGTGAATTTTTTTAAAAGAAAGTACTCGATTGAATGTTTCGAACTTCTTTGGACGTAAAAAGGTATAGTTTCAACTATATTTTAAGATTTTTTTTTACAAATATGGAAAAATAACAAAGTTATGTGCTGTCCTCGGAGGTGCCAAAAAAAAGTGCCCCAACTGCTGACCTGATTCCGGCCGAATGAGTAGCTAAAAGAAAAAATGCCAAAGGTATATTAAACTTAAAGATATTTTCTATAAAATTAGTTACGATCTTTGAAAATTTTCAAAAATTAACAAAATGGCGTAATTTTGAAAAAAAAAGTTCGTTTATTTAGATAAGAAATGGTCGTTTTTTTATTCCAAATTGACAATTTTCAACCAAACAAAAATATCGTAGCTCACTAAATAGGAAATCTATTGAACAAAACTCAGTTTTAATTTCAAGTCAATCGGTTAGTTTCTCGTTGAGTTATGATGCTAGCAATTTTGAAAAATGTCGTTTGAGAAAAACGCTTTTAAAGTATCACTTATATATGTTTGTACCTGCGAGCGGTCGCTATTTAGAACGCTGTCATCAAACACATTGATATAGCCCCTTAATATCTGTAGGCATATACGTATGTACTTATGTAGAAGAGCAAGGCTGTTCAATCTGTCTTCGCTGGTCACATTCGGCAAATAACTTTTCAGCCTGCGAAGAGTCAAAAACGATCTTCCACTGGCAGCAGTTGATATCGATGAAGTTGCAGCGATCTGCAGATATCGATGCACAGTTGAGTAGAACTTTTTGTCACAAATATTTAGGCTTTCAATCAATAACTTTGAAAAACCTAAAACTTCCTTTTGCGAACGTTTCTGGCTTTACATATAGTTATGGTTTGGAAAGAGTTCTAATAAACACTCGCCTGTTATAACACGATATTTTGCTAACCCGCAAACAAAATTCCTCTCGCATCCCAAGAAACTGATGCCGTAACCTTCTTGGCAGATTTCTGGTGTTGATGTGCTTTTTGGACGTCCTTCACGTGGCCTTCTTTAAAGCTTGTACGGCCACGTTTAAATTCAGCAACCCATCTTTCTACTGTTCTTTGCATGTGTCATAGAGGGAGTTGATTTATAGGGAGCAAAAAAACGTACAAATCGATTATGCGAGAAATATTCTATTGTTCGTTCTGAACAACTTCAGCGATTTTTTAAGTGAAATTTAATTTTAGCCAGGTTTTCAGATATCCGAATGAAATTTAAGATATGATTTTATCTTCCAAGTGTGACAACTAACAACATATCTCCCATATAACCGATTATTCAGTTAGAGTATTCAGTAGACTTCCTTTAATTAAAAGGTAGCATCGTAGTTTTGCAGAATTTTCCTCCTTTACATACTTAACAATACCGAAGAAAATAAAAAAAATGGAACAACCATAACATGTATCTGCCATATAACGGATTATTTAGATTTTTTAGGTATGGTGCCTTCGTTTAGTTCAGTTGTTCAGACTAATCCGTAGTACATCTACTGCATGCGATTTTATTGACAAAAGTCGACCCGCTCTAATATATGTGTATATATATATATATATGTATATTATATATGTTGTGTATGTTACCCAACATTCCCGCATACCGCACGTATTGCAACAATTTGTGTCAGTAGCCACGAAATTCGCCGCCGCCACATTGGCTAGTGGCTGATGACATTTACAGTTTTGCACTAAATTAAATGCGCATTCACTTGTGCAACAGCACGTTGCAGTAAACACACACAAATACATACATATCGGGTATACCGTTATTTGCACAACTTGCATGAACTGCAGCCACGAACTATTAGCTCCTGCGTGTGTGGGTAGCAATGAAGCACGGACAATTTGTGCGCACGATGGGGCTGCTCTTCCAGGCATACATGCTGATTTATGTGCGAGCTCTCTACTCGATATACATATGTATGTATTTAGTACTATATGAGAATCCCTCCTCAACTACTCAATTTCGTTGCATTTTGTCGCGTCCTTATTTGGCGAAATATGAACCTCTCAATTAAGTGCAAAAAAGGGCGCCAACTGTGTTTTGCCCCGCCACAACAACATGCTGCCACATATTGTCAGACAGCACACTATCATTTATAGTGGCAGCAGCCAAACTAATGTCAATTAAGCTGTATAGCAACAACAAACATAGAGCGCAACGCTGAAAATTATCATCCAAAAGTCTGCAGGACGAATTTGAGCATGAGCCCTAAATATCAACACCACCGTAAGCAAACAAACTCATGAGCAGCATCATCGACACCTAGTGGGCGCAGCAGCTTTCAGCTGCAAGACAACAGTGACACCATCATCGCGACATTTTAGCGTAATAATAGCTAGAAAAGCGCCAGACAGCACACACCATTATTTACTTCGGAAGATGTGTGTGGGTGTTTCCTATCTATACTTCAGGGAGACCGAGGCCATTATCAGCAAGACAGTACATTGCAGTGACGTTATACTTGTATCTAGTATGCTATGTAATAGATAGCTAAATTTTCATCTAACGGTGTTTTCTGAAAGCAAAATTGGTCTACAAAGATATAAATAATACTCACCGCAGCCGCTTTGACGGTACCGATATTGACTCAAAGGCTGTTATTTCGACGGACTACCCCTGTCTGATAAAACGTATTTTTGCCAACTCTTGTTCCAGTCCTCAAAACAATAGGATTGCCTTATTCCGGTATGGACTTCAAGACCTTATTTGATTCGATTTTTATTTTCTTTATGGTGTCAAAACGGCGTCCGAGCATTGACATTTGAGTTTGCTGAACAGCCTGCGGTCGCATGGAGTCAAATCAAGCGAATAAGGTGGTTGCTGAGCAATATGAGCCTAGTTTTTCGCAAGAAAGTCGCGAAGAGCTATGTACAAAGTGCATTATCGTGATTTTAATACCAATTGAGACCTGACGCGTTTGAGACTTGGGTTGAGCCAAATGACATTTCAACACTATCGGCGAGGTCTCTAATGGTCAAGTGATTATTTTCAAGCATCAAGTCTTTGATTTTTTGGTTGTGGCTCTCGTCTGTAGTGGTTGATGATTATCCAGAGTGCATTTCGTCTTTAACGAGCTCTCGGCCTGCTTTAAACTTGTTTTACCACTTATAAACGTTTATAATTTGATCACCAAAATTTAACCATTGTACAAAATTGAAAAGTATTCTTCCGATTTTTTACAAAAACATAAGTAACTCGAAGATATTTAAACTTTTGGCAAACAGACGCCTGCCAAATATTAAAGACTGCCCTACGAGCTGAGAAAAAATATGCTCAATACTAATATATAAAATATACTGATCAACTCAATTCATTACGCAGATCGTATCCGTATATATTGTTTAGGGTCTCCGACGTTTCCTTCTTGTTCAGGTAAAGTAAAGAAGCATTTTACTCGATAGAGTTCGAATGTAATGAAAATTAAGTACAAGTATATACTCTTAAACATATATATATATTATCTATATAAATTCACTCACCTAATACAGCCCAGTTCAGTTTTCACTCCCATTTTTGTAATAGTTCATTTACAAAAGCCTTTATAAACGAAAGTAAAAGTGCCTAAAAACATATTTTTCAGTTTCCATTTCTACCACCATTTATAACAATTCTCTATTCACCGCTTACTCTACTAATGCAAACAAGCAGAAAACAATCAGCCGTCAAAAAAAAAAAAAAACAAAGCTGTGAGCTAACCAACTGCAAACTATGGACTAACTTTTGATGCGTCAAAAATTCATATAACACTAGATATAAACACAGTATAGTCTGCGCTATTTTAATGAGCCACATTCTAAAAAAAAAAACTAATCACACTAACAAATAATAATGGCAAAAACAAATATGAAACATTTTACAAATTACAAGAAAACTTTTATTTTTAATATAAGCGTTTAGAAGCATTTGCGCATAACAGGAAGCATGTGTCTGCCGTTATTGTTTAAGGTGGTATAATACCCAGCAGGAAGTGTTTTCTAGAGAGGTAAATTGATTACTGAAGATTGGGTGTATGAAATCATAGCGTATTACGCTGACTATATTAGACTTAGGTTGAAATGTATTGAAGCTGACTCTGTTGAATACATTTTGGTTAAAAATAAAGAATTTTTTTTTATCATTTTGGTTCATTGCTGACCTGAGTCATTTTATTATATGAAGACTAAACTCTCTTTTCACTTGTAGTATTTTAGTCCTGAAAATTATATGTGTAATCCTGAAAATGTGATATCTATATAGAGATGCGAAGTCTTTTAAGTACCACTCCTTAGCAAGACCGCCTTAGAAATGGGTTTCCGACCAAGCGCTTTTTGCTAGTCTGACTTAAAGTGGCAAATAAGCCGTTGAAGTTGGAGCACTACTATTACTTCTTTGAGTTTAGTAAGCATCTCGATACTCTTATACTTAAATGTACCTAATACACTTTTAGAATTCAATGAGGTCGGCCACAAGGGCAATCGTTAAAAAAGTTCTAACAGTAAGTTCGAGACTCACAATAGTATCAAAATAAGAAAACAACATAATTTAATCCACGATTTCACATAAGAGCATCATATAATACGAATCTTTATGTCAAACCACTAAAAAAAACCACAAAACTGATTCTTAAGCTTTGTGCCATAAATCAGCGAAAGTCATATTTTTTTATCGTCAAGAATTAGGAAGAGGCAAAGAACCACTAAAATAATGGCGAGTTGAGCCTCTTTGTTTCTTAGAAAGTTTGGATACGCAATCGCTTTCAGGTCCTTCAGTGACAGAATTACCCTAAAATTTATACATTTGGCAGTCATAATGAATCAAAAGGTTTTGTGGCCGCGGTGTTCTCGATTGCATCGTACTTTCGTGAGACTAGTTGGCTTCGGCGGCTCGGAATGGACCTTTAAAGAAAGCACTTCTGCTGTCCAAAAAGAGCAAACGATGCTGAACTAGTACTTAACGCAATTGACAACTCCGGAGTGGCTAGCTTACTATCCATATCTTAAGAAAATATAGTATAGTGTCTGGTCGATATTAGAGGTCACAGTATGTTGCAAGTGCCATAAAAGTTTGGATGCGAAAAAACTATTCCAATACCAACAATGGTACCGATTATCCTCAATACTATGTACTACCAATCGTTGTGATTGCCTTTAAACCTCAGTATTACAAGCAGGCAAATAACAATTCAAGTTATTGAATATATTGTTAATAAGTCCCCATTTAATTTATGCTTATTCTTATTTCATTGACGGAGTCTAACAGGCACCGTTGCTGACTAGTTTGACACCCTTTTAGCAACTACTCAGTCGTAAAGAAATTTTTAATTAAATCTTTCAGATAATTGTCAGTAAAATGTTGGAAATGCAGTAATTTCTTATACAAATGCATCAGTATTGTTAACAATGAACATTAAATCAACTGTCCAATTGGGAAGCTCCAATCGAACTGCTGCCAGTAACAAAACATATATGCCTATGAGTATGTAGTAAATACATATATGTTGGTGCTCAACGGTACTTGCTTTGATTTTAATATACTGTCTAATAATATATACTCATACAAACACACACATCCCATCAATATTTAATTTCCTTTCGAAAGCAAGTAGATAACACTACTGGCGCACACTGCGTATGAGCAATTTTTAATGTATGAGCATCTAAGCGTTCATGTTAGTGTCATTGTGTGAATGAGCGCACATTATCCTTGATCCTTTTTATAGCTAACAAAAGCAAGCATACAGATACTTGTACAAAAACAGCAAAAACATGCAGATACTTATACAAAAACAACAAAGACCACAAACGTCGGTTGTTTTAACATACACATATAAAAGTATTTAAATACACCACAAATATTGCTTTTCACATTTTTTTCTCCATCATTCAACATGCATGCTCAGTAATGTATGTTGTTGCGCTTGGTGTTGCTCACACGCACATATACAGTTATCGACGCTGAAGTTTAAATAAAATTCCACTATATCTAAACCGCAGTGGGGAACATTAAAAGAATGCAAAAATATATATAAAATACCGTAGCTAACGGAAGTCGTTGAAGCTAGCGTTAAAAAAATGGCAAGGCAGCAGCAGTGTAAACCTCAACTAAATAAATAGCATTTTCCACATCATATCCTGTCGGCTGGAGTAGCTCGCAGCTAAAGCGTGTAGTCGGCAAAGCGGTGAGGAAGCAGCACAACAGCCATTGCGGCGGTTTAGTGAGCTTGTGCTGTGGATGTGAATTTTTTTCTAACTTTCTCTCGCTCGCCTACAACTGCTGTGCCACATACTGCCCCCCGTCTAACTATTTGCACATGCTGCTACAATAGCTGTCGCCTGTTTTCCGGCTGTTAGTTGCTGCTATCATTTTCATTTCATCTGCACCATCTCACACTTCCATGGATATTCTATGGGTGGCAGCATAATTTTTTTGGACCTTTCCGGGATAAATATTTGTTGGAATATGAGAGTAATAACTATGTGTTATTAAGTATTCAAGTATTTTCGTTGTGTCACAAGGTAATAAAAACGGTAAGTGTTTACGGATTCTACAAGGTTAGACCTCAAGCGAAACTTTAGATTCCAACTTCGCTGTTATGGAATAGTCACTACCCTGTTGACGTGGTTACGTGGGATTAGTGCCTTTATTCGAAGAAAACTCGACTGCGCCAGAAATTTGAAGCTCCGTGATGGCAAGATAGCTTGGTAGGCTTTGGATCGTGCAAAGTCGACGTTTATATTGTTCAAAGATGTTGTATCGAAGAACGATCCTTGCCCGGCTAAACTGGTCGATTTTATTGAATGACATAGTTGGAACATTCTCCGAAATGCATAGTATATTATGTTGTCTGCCAAGGGTAGCGAATAAGAAAGATAGATGAAATTACGGCAGATTAAGGGCTGATACTCTGACCAGAGGTGACAGAGATGCAACTTTTAGACGGGTTGAAACGCTGATCTGTCGTGAATTCAAAACCTTTTGAGTGCAGATTAAGATACTTTCATATATTCACGAAACGCTTTTAATCAAATCTGATGAGTCGAAAAATCTCGAGTCAAGCTAATTAAGATATGACTACCAGAATGTTTCAATCTCAGCTTAGCGGACGCTTGGCAGCCGAGAAAGAAATGTCGAAATTCTTCTATCTCACCTTTTAAAAGACAAAATTAAATTTTTATCTTTTTTGAAATTTTATGGCAAAGAGCCATTCGGATGACACGACGATCTCGTAAAGATTCCAATTCATAGAAGAGCATTATAAGGCATAGGCGCAATTTTTTGATGAACCAAGGTCTAATTAATCAAGTTTCTTAGACATCTGTAACCAAACTCAGATTATTTCCACCAGGTTTTGCCGGTTGCAGAGTTGAAGAATTTGGTTTAAATGAAATTTTCGGGGTATTTCGAGGCAAAAGTTTGGTTCGTGAAGGAACAAAGGTAGTTGCAGCAAAAAAGACATCAAAACAGAGAAAAATTTTCAGCAGAAAATAAATTTTATTCTATTTACATGTTATCCTGATGTGGTATATTATTAAAAAAAAACTACACCGGAAGCAGACATCACTGATTCTGACGACAGAATGAACAAAAGAAGAATATAAATCATCCAGCCAAACAGTGTATATCTTATCTAACCCGGCTACAGCTGCCAACTCGTCTCTGAATATACTGGCTTCGGTTAAGTTTATTGCTGTTATACTCTAAATTCTTCATATTTTACAACAAAAAGGCGCAAGTCTTCATTTACTCTCATATATCTTCGCTATATATATAAACAATCCCTTCATTACTCCACCTAACCATTAATTTTACGGCCTAGTACTACCTATCTACATTTAAACACATTCTACGCACACACAAACAATGAAACATATTTGAGTTCTGATTTTCGTCACTTTTCCGTCATTCTGCTCCTGCTGTATTTTCATTACGCACTTACTGCACACTCACGCTTCGCCGCCTTTTAACTTCGCTTCCTGCCATCCTGAATGCCATTGTCGACTTTTGGCGCCCTTTAGCTCAACTTCAATCATCAGTCATCGTCAACACCCTTTTCCCACCGACTAGACTTTTTGGCTGTGAAAATTATGTATATTTTTACCTTAACAGAAACTTTTCATATTTGTTTTAAATATGAAAACGACAAAGTTGTAAGCAAGATTATGCGCAAGTGAGCCAAGTGTTGCCAACTACAGGCTTCTCACCCCGGAAACTAACTTTGAATTGTACTTATAGTGCTTCCGGTAATTCATTGTATTATCAGCACTTGTGCGACTTGCTACAACATTTAACTGTTCGGCAAGTGAAATGTGACTTGTTGTTTTGTTGTGATGAAAATATAAGTTTTGTCTGAGCTCCATAATTTATTTTGATCTTACTTTACTATTTTTTCTTTGGAATGCTGGGGGAACGATGCAATCTTTTAGCTTGGCTCGGCTCTGCTTTTTGCTTGCAACTCAGGAAAAAATACGTTTATTCCTGGGAAATTTTCTACATACTTAACTATACCTTGTACTATCAACGTAGGCTTATATTCTTATAGATCAATTTGCTAGAATGAGCTCGAAAGGAATCCTAGTCATTTTATACTTTACCAAGATTGTTGGGAAACCATACAAAATAGTCGATAAACTACCTGAAGGAAAAAGAAGATCACACAAAACATGTTCTACCTAAGGTTAACCGCAAGCTCTGAGGTATCCACACCATCATGATCATTGGGAAACTTCTGTCTGTGATCCATGAAGTTTGAAATTTTCAACTATAGTATTCAGACGCACAGAGAACCTTAGCATTGTAATATAGTAAATTATCTTAAAATCATTGTGAAAATATTCCTTTCGCAGAACTCAAAAAAAGGGTTAAAACGCTTATATCAGAAAACTCAACTTAAAATAGATGGTGCAAACATTTAATGGTTCTCTTATTCTGAAGAATTGTTCTATAAGACAATTCAAGTTAGTTCGAGACTTGTGTACGGACTCGTGGAAGTACTGTAATCCGAAAATGGATCAAGCTCACCATTTTGGATTCAAACATCTAGAAAACTTTACAGATAACGCGGAGCGATGAGCTAGACCACCAACATTTAAATGATCGAAATTTACTCCATCCTGTCTTTCACCGTTAGTTCACCTATTTCGAATGATTATTTTTCTCAAATTCTTCCGTAGTTTGAGGCTTGTTGCCCAAGTCAGTACTATGTTATTCCAAAGTATGTTTCAGAAAGGAAAGGAAGGATTAACAGATTCTGGATCCTTGGTAGTTATTCAGCCAATTTTATATAAACAAGGCTGTAAACAGCACATCATTTCCAGTATCTTACTGAAGTTTATTGATAAGTTTTCTTTTCTCTAATCTTGATTTAAGGATGCATTCTGCGTCTATTCGAGAAGGTTAATAATCATGGGTTGACAGTTTAAGCAACGTAACTTTTCTTAAAGAAATTTCGCTCGGCTGATCTCTGCGGAGACAGCCGTGTGAAACCAATTTAGAAGGAACGTCTTCTGGGCCGATCTTTGGGGTTTCAATTTCCCTTCAACTTCCCTTCTACTTATTTTCATTTTTTCGTTAAAGTGTCTTGAAGTCGTTGTCGGATGCATGGAACTTTCATTTTGGAAGCTCCAGTTTTCTATTGATTTGAGATAGAAAATCAGTCTTGTTTACTTCGTAAATAGCACGTTTATACAGAACGACTTCAACATCTGAAATGTGTAGATATCACTTAGCGAAACTTTTGTTGTTGCCTCCACTAAGTACCGTCTAAGCTGTCAAATAGTCTGCACAAACTTAAAATTATGAGAAAAACGACAGCTGTTTTATTTATGGATTTACTTGCTACAAATGCGTTGACATGCCACATGAAACTCGCTAAGAAATAAATATGGCATAAACAACAGCAACAACAACGATACACAAACATTTATATTAACAAACACGCTATTATATAATCGCATTTAACACAAGTTGGCGAAAAGGCAAGCGAAATAAAAGCAACAACGCTAGAGCCTAGTGCCTCCAAGTTATAGCAAAGTGCTGCTAAACAAATTATGTAAACATAGGGTCGTTCGTATGCGGGTTTCTTTTCAAAAAATAAGAATTAGTTAATAAAATATATCTTGTTGATCCAGTTTTCGAATAGTTCGCTGACGATTCGTTAAACAACTTTACGAATGGCGTGCTTTATTTTCAGCCTTAGGCTTTAATTTGCTAGAAAATTTTTCTGTAATTCGAACCCTTTGAAAATTTTTAACTATATTGAATACCAGCTCTTAATTTTCCAATAACAAAGCTGTACTGTTTTATAACCAGATAACATAATTTGTAGCGCAAAATTTCGACTAATGTATGAGTTGACCTGCCTTCCTGCTGCGACTAAAAATCTTAAGAGGTTATATCTTAATACCGTTCCACACAACACACGCTTCTTTACTGCTCGCTCGGTTGAAACTTTTGTCTTAAGTGAGGATTCAAACCAAGTAATTCATTTTTAAAGGAAAAATAGCTATAGTTCCAAAATTAATACAGAACTGTAACGGTTTAGAAATAAGCATTCCGTTTTGCGATCACCAGAAGCGGAATTTTTTTTATTAATAAAGCTGTCAAGGGTATCAGGTTGATAATATCTGTAATGATCATATATTTTAAACTCTAAAGGTGGTTGCTGAGTGCTAGCCTTTAATCAAGAACTAAGTCGGGCAATACAGTTTCTTACATACTGTTTTGTTTAAACTGCGTTTTTCGAACAACTGTGAACCTTTTTGTATTAACCAAGGTGTATTTTGGTCATCACAGTTCTTTTAACCACTCTTCCAGTTTATGGTGTTTGGTCAATTTCCTTTCCTCAAAAAAGCTTAACTTTATTTTGAGAGCAAAAGAATTTCTCTCCTACCGCCTTTATTAAACATACGTATATAGTATTTAGTTTACATAAGACATCAAAGTAAAGTATACATGTCTTGAGCTTTGAAAAAATATTTCGAGAAATCTTGTCCGAAAGACAGAACACTAGTTTGTTTATAAAACAAGAAATAAGGTGCACCGAAGCTACAATACACTTCACAAATATATGAATCGTCCAGTTCACATAACAGCTAAAGAAAAATCATAGTTGTCCGATCTTAACAATTTCTTTACAGATTGTTGAGCCGCCTTAGATATTAATATGTGCAAAAGTCTGTAAGACCTCGCCTCGCCGAAAAAGTTTTACATACAATTTTTTTTGGATTTTGAATTATTAGTTTGTATGGCAGCCATATGCCGCAAGGATCCCATATCGGTGGCTCCGCCAATTAAGCAACTTCTTGGGGAGACCCAAAAACTTAGAGTCTACAAGGGATGGGGCAAAGGAAATTGTATTTTGTATTGAGCAATATTTTAGGGCTCTGCGGTGTACTTAAAGCCAGAAATATGATTAAAGGACTGGCATAACTGTCAAACATACCTCAAACTTTTTATGCCAACCAAGGTATTCTTGTAATAAATAGGATGTCTCTTATTGCCTTATATCATTTTTTTTCTGAAAAGCCCGCTTATCTGTCACGATTTTTTGACAACAACAACATTGAATAACATATATTAATATGCGTCAGGTTCTTTTAATCTTTCTAAATCCTTTAATCTTTCGTATGCTTTTGGTACTAATATCTTTCTCATTTTTTATATAATGGGTTGTCAAAAAAGTCTTGTCGGTATTTTTATTGAATTTTTTTTTTTATTTATTGAAATTAAAATGAATTTTTGATGACTCATGCCCATCTTGACCGATGCTACGGCTGCTACTATGCCGGTCTCTTTCGACCAATTCAGCGATTTTATCGCAATTTTCGGTGACAGGCCTTCCGGAGCTTGGCGCATCTTCGACCACCTCTACACCAGAACGAAAACGTTGAAACCATCCATGGAAGTGGAAACTGTATCGGGTCCATAAACTGCACAAATTTTATTGGCGGCTTGAGATGCATTTTTGCCTTTATCGTAATAGTACTGTAAAATATGCCGTATTTTCACTTTATTTTGCTCCATGTTTGCGACGCTATAACTCACGAACGGCTTAAAAGAAACGGCAATCAATCAAACACGTGTTAGCGCGAGCTTTCCAAAAAGGTATAGAGTGACCCGATGCGACGAATAAAACTAGAACTACGCGCTTTCAGCGCCAACTAGCGAAAATACCGCAAGACTTTTTTGACAACCTATTATAACAAAATAATATGTGTGCCACCCTGTATATTACACGTGTCGAGTACTGCTATGCCATGTCGTATGTGTAATTAGAATTTCGGCGCAGACAATTTGTGCTTTATAAGTTTTTGATGAACAAGCAAAATGGTTGTCTTTCATGGCGGAGGTTATGAAACTTTGTGGCAGCGCTGCATAGCTACATACATACATACATATACGTTAATATACATACATGCATACACATACTTTTCTATATATACAGACTTTTCTACACATATGTTTATACTTTCATATAAGATTTTACTATCCTGCCAACGCTTGCCAGCCCTTTTCTTCGCTCTTCACTACACATCGTAATTTATGGAAATTACAGTTTAAATTAAATGCATTTTTAATAAACCGCCAACGCATTTGGCGCTACGGCGGCAGAACGCTTTTAAAACTGCGACTCTGAAATTGTAAGTAGTTAATTGCATTCAAAGTGCGCTATGGAGCTTCATATCTACATATGTTGCAAGGCGGTGTAACGGTAAAAGCAGATAGTTGACAGAGTCAAAGGACATTCAAACTATATACATATGTGTGTATATGTGAAGTGTCTTGGGAGTGCAGTGAACCCTTTCGTGGTCGTGCCACTCACTCGTCTACAATGCCACAATTACGGTATGTTGCACGGTATGCGCCAAGTAGTTGCGTGAAGCAAACCAATTTGAACAGGTGAAAGTAATTAAGGTTAAAAGCGGGCAAACGGAAGATTGCTGTTACGAAGGATATCATTGAATTGGTAAAAGCGGAAAATAAGGAAATGAAATTGTTGTGTAGTTGTTGTTATTGTTTCAAGTTGTTGCTGCTAGCACTAATAAATTCCTACAGTGTGCGTGCAAGCGGTTTTATGCCACTCCAGTGCTTAACTAGCAAATAAATAATATTTTCAGCTGCAAGCTTAAGTTCGGGAAGTTTATATATTAGTACAATAAAAAAATAAAATAAAATGTTTGCAAGAAAATAGTTTTTCGCAGCAAACCTTGCGCGAGAATATATTTTACACCCTATTATTTTTTAAAATTTCCGCCAAACAAACTTTAAATCACCAAAAACACATTTATTTACTAATTTAACTTTTTATAAATTTCCCCACCCCTATTTTCGAATAATTCCTCAACGCTCTACACCCTAGGCCCAGTGTGTGCCTCAAATCCCATTTGTTTTCATTTCCGCACTTGAAATGACTAAAGTTGCCGCCTGCGCCACTCAAGAGACCAGAGGAAAAAGGTACGAAAGAAAAAATAAAATAACAATAAAAAAATAACAACAACAACAATATTAAGAAAGAGTCCCTGAAAAGAAACTGACAAATCGTTGCTGGCTTTCTGCACTTAAGCGCTTATCAGCGTCGTACAGTGCGTATGAGTGCCATGAAAATTGTGCGCAAAGGTCAAATACAAATAAATTGGCCATTTGAGAGCAAAGTGGAAGCAGCATATAATAGAAAGACTAAACACAATAACGCCGTGTTGTTGTGCGCAAATTCGTATTGTCAGTCGTTGCGATTTGTTGAAGAAAAAAATTAAATTAATGATTTGAGGCTGAAAGAACACTGACTACATCGTTACTTACAATATTTCATTTAGAAAACTAAAAGGGTAAATATGTAATAATGTATGTTGCATATCGTCACCTAAAATGCAAAATAACGTACAATCACTTTTTATAAGTTTACAAGAGAAGAAAAAAACGATATAATAGAAACCATTCATATTGAAACAAAATTTGAGTTTTCGTTATAAAATTATCAGACAGCGGAAGCTGAGAAATTTATGCTAATACATATAATATGAAGTAGAGAATCTTAGTCAATAAAAAACTCAATTTCCATTTATTTTTGATGATACGTTGTTTTGCATTATATGTGACAATATTTCACAACCAGAACAATTTTTCAGCCTGTGCTAACTCATATTATTTTCGCATAATTTTGAAAATTATATTCTCAAAACTAAAACTGAAACTAAAATACTGGTTGTCAAATATCAACTTTCCGCTTTTTTTCTCTTTATCAATGATTTATAAAAAGTGTTACTGTGAACGGATTTAGTTCAAACATGCGCCGTTTCGTTCGATAATCTGTTTCCATCTAGACGGCAACTTCATAATATCCCACTCGTAGAAGACCCCTCATTATTTGCGAAGAACTCGGACAGCCACTTTTCACAAGCCTCTTTTGAGTTCAACTTTACACCAACAAGGGCGTTCGCCATGGACAGGAACAGGTGGTAATCACTTGGCGCTATGTACGGGCTATATGGTGGATGCAATAAAACCTCCCATCCGAGCTCCCGCAGCTTCTGACGAGTCATCAACGAAGGAGCGTTCCTGGTGGAACACTACACCCTTCCTGTTGGCCAATTCTGGACGCTTTTGGTCGATTGTCGGCTTCAAGCGGTCTAGTTGTTCACAGTAGATAGTAGAATTAAACGTCTGGCCATATGGGAGCAGCTCATAGTGGATGTTTCCCTTCCAATCCCACCAAACACACGGCAAAACCTTCCTGACCGTCAATTCCGGCTTGGCCACTGTGTGGGACGATTCACCGGCGTTCGTCCATGACCATTTTGGCTTGATATTGTCGTATGTGATCCAATTTTCGTCGGCAGTTACCATCGGCTTCAAAAATGGGTCGAGTTCGTTCCGTTTCAGCAGCATATCGTAGGCGTTGATTTGGTCCAGAAAGTTTTTTTGCGTCAAATCATGTATCCAGCCTTCTGCAGATGGTTTAAAATCGTTTGGTGACTAACTCCCATCTTCTGGGCGATGTCGCGAGATGTCACATGCCGGTCTAACTCGATGTTCAGGTCCTCAGCTGGCTGGCTTATCCATGGCGTCGTTTTCATCTGCTCTGAATCGTCGAAACCATTCCTCTGCATTTCGAAGTGATAGAGTACCATACCTCAAAACTTCTAGACTTAAACTTCTAACATCAAAGGAGTTTCTGGTATAAATATATTTGAGTGTAAATATGTATATAGTAGTGTGGAAAACTTAAGACATTTAAAGAGGTATTTGAAAGCCTTTTTGAGAAGCAATTTGAAAATAACCATAGATAAACATAATATAACATATTTTGTGTTAGAGTTGGCAACTGTAAAAATATTATAAATATTATTGGGCATATGAACTGGTTTAGCGAGAATTATTTTACCTGTTCGCACTGGAAAAAAAACCTATATATTAAAGAAAATTTATATTTTATTTATTGTATTTTTTATTATTATATTTATTTCAAAGAACATAAAACCCGAAATATTGATTGCATTGAATGAATATAAATGGGAAATTTATAAAATTGTGCTATTCCATTTTCTTTACTTATAAAGTTGGCAAAATTTATTACGGAGTTGAAAACAAAGAATAAAAGAATGTAAGTAAATAGAAAGTAGGCGTTGAGCTTTCTTAATAGAGACAGAGAGCAGCACTGCTAGCCAGCTAGTAAACAAACTATGCTCAACTTGATTTAGGGGCGCTTAAAATCATTAAATAAACCATTTGGGGAAAGAAATTTTCCATTGTTATCCTATATTATATCAAAATATAGGAAGAAGAATGAATCCTCCAAACAAAATACCGTTATGTTTCCATGACCACAACACGTGTACCGTGTGCTTCATTGCCGGCAAAAGATAAAAAAGTAAGAAAGCACTGACCATTAAGTCACACTTGCTATGTAATGCCCAGCACTGATCAGAACCATGGCAAGCAAATGGCTAAGAAACTCAAGACACTTTCGGAAAAAACAAGAAAAAATAAAATACATTAACAACAGAGCAATGACACGAACACAGAAACGGAAGTGAACATATATAGGGAAATGTCCTTGCATATATCTTCATATATCTTGTTTTGTCGGTGTTCATATGTGTCTATGTGTGTATTTATGAGAACTGACAAGCGGCAATAAATCTTGCGAGCAACACAATAAGAGTGAGTAACTGAGCGTAAATTGAACTTGCAATTGAGGTTAGGGACGTTGGCTGACCAAATAGAGATAAATAAAGAAAGCCGGGCGTTGGACTGAGCAACAGCAAGAAACGAAAAGCGATACAGAAAATAGAAAAAAAATCTAAAATGAGTAGAATAAAGCAGAAAAGACCGGAACGGAACTGGTCAGAGTAGTGAGAGTGAGAAACGAAGACAAACAAAGAAAGCTGTGAGCTAAAAGCATTAAAGTCAACTAACTATTAACCCAAAAACAAAACTAAAAAAAAAATAACTGTTTGCCGAATATAATGGAGTAACGGGGATAAGCGGCGGCTTCAACACAACAAGTATGAATTATGAGACACAACTATAGATCTTAGACGCCTGCAACACAAACGACTTTTTGAGAGTTTTAAGATATATTTCCAGCATTTGATTTGTGGCATGACAACAAATTATACGTATACACACATGTATAAGAAAGAAATCTTTTGATGCAAAAAATATTACGGTAAAAAAAATCTGAAAAAGAAAGCTTTCAACGCAAGTCTACTTACACTTCCTGCCATCATCCAACTTTTTTTTGTTGCTTTTCGAAGCAACGTTGTTTGAGTGCCATTGTATTTGATGGCTTTGGCATAGTTGCTGTTATTTATTGCCATCAAAATGAAGTATACGCACAGGCGCTTAAGCATATGGGCAGTCAAATGGCTGGTACTTTATGCCACAGCTGCTACAAACGACACACACGTGCACCTACTACGGCAAAGACAGCGCGTTTAAGTTGAAATCCTTGGCAAACTTTTGCACTAAATATGTTTTCATTAACGTCGAGTGAGTGAATTGCGCTTCTGATTGACTGGCTGAGTGACTCGGCGTCGCTTGCGCGCGTGAAAAGTTTCCGAATTTTTTTCCACATACTTTTTCTGAGTTTATAAGTTATGCGTGTGCCTTGATAACGATTTTTCTTTCTTTTGTCCTTTTTGCGTGCAATTTTTTTCTAACTTCGCTTGCAACAAAATTATCGCTTAATTTCGCTGGTAATCCCATATATTCATCTTGCTCGTTTGTTGCTCTTGTCTAATATATATTTATATTTTATTTTTTCTTTCGCTCTGTAATCTGTCATTTTGACTTTGCGAAAAGTTGTAAACCTCAAATTGTCACTTGATTGTCCAGTTGTCTGCGTTGCAATTTGTTAGCGAAATTTGTCGTTTATTGATAATCAATTTACTGTTTGATTGCGGATAAATGTTATTAAATGAGTTGACTTCATTTCGGAATTCGATGAATTTATAATTTAATTTTCTTCGAAAGTTTTATTATTTATATTCTTTTATAAAATAAAAATAAAAATAAAAATAAATTTTTAGTGAATAAATATTTAAAAAAAATACTATATAAAAGGATATGCCACTTAAAAAACCGTGTTATATATAGCTTTTTTCTTATGATAGATATAGTTTTAGGTAAAAATTTGGAAAAAGCGCAAGCTACGTCACATTTGTGACCGCCTGTAAACATCTTTTTAAAATTAATACACAAAAACTATTTCATAAAATGTCTTAGAATTTGAAGAATACTTTTATATATATATAATTTAAGAAATCGCAGTAATGTGTGTGAGGAAAAAATGTAAATATATGTCTAGTTATAGGCGAGCCTCCACTTGGAAAGATTCCGGTCTTATCCGGATGTGAAGAAATCAAAAAACCTAATCTTTCTGGAATAGTTATACATACAGTCTAAATTTTAAGGGGGTACTCTGGTTTAGAAGCCCGAATTTTAGGTATTTTTTTTTTGACGCGATAAAAAAATTAAAAATTATTTTGACTATCCATTTTTTTACATGCTTTATATTGATATTCTAAGAATACAAAACAAAAATAATATCAGAAAAAAATTAAATTTAAAAGAACTGCAGGTCGGCGAAGTAGAGACTGATGAAACAATGGCTTATCCTGGTGTGCAGGATATAAATCCTTTCCGTGACCTAAAATGAAAATTTATGCGAAATCTGTGAAGAGTAAATCAAAGAATCCTCTTAGAACATTTTCTTGAAGGGTTATACTATAAAATATGCAAAAAAAAAATCGATTTTTTCGAATTCCTAAACCCGAAAGCCCCCGTTTCCAAATTTTGGTCATGAAGAAAAAAATTTGTTAGTGAAAGGATCATTTGTTTACTAGTAATTACTGCAGAACCATGAATATCTCAAGAATACTGTGTTAAAGTTTTAGGTCATTCGGAGAAAAAATAACGAAGTTACAGCAGGTTGAACAACGGTACCTCCAGCTACCTGCGCTGAGTGTACAAAACTTTGAATCGATTTTCCCAAATATGCCATTTTTAAAGTCGGTGACCAGCTTACAGAAAAAACTACTGCATCGATCGTTTTGAAATTTTGTTCAAATATTCTACATATATATAGCTCTCGAGTGACGTCAAGCTTTTCCAAAAATTTTAATTTCTAAGAATTTTACAATAACAAATAAGTCGATTTTTTCGTCTAAAATCGTCATTTGGCTTGAAAATGGTAGCAAAAATTGAAAAATTCAAAAATTAAAAAAAAACTCGACGTCAATTGAAAGATAAACTATTAAACTAAAGAAAGCATTTTGATTTTTTTGTTTCGAATGATCCAGTGATGCTGTAGGCTGGTCACTGCACAACAACTTTTTTTCGAGGTGCCTGCAGAGATCGACTATAAATCCGTTATTCCTCGGTATTTTTCGATAAAACTTTTTTTAAGTATCCTTCACGTGTTGTACTTTCATATAATAATAAGTAAAATAAACCAACGTCAATAATTTTTTCTAAAAATTCAACAGTTTCGACTTGCAACTGAACGGAGCAACTTGGAATAAGCAGGCGGTCATAAAAAATGATGACTCATTGGTTTAAGCCTGTGTCAGTACAACGTTTTAATAACTTCGCCAAGAATTTCGACTAAAAATTATTGAAATGGCTGACGAAGAAAATGACTTGATAATTTGGCTGTTTATGTTTGATTAGGCTCATTTTGATCTAAAAGGAAATGTAAACAAGCAAAATTACCGTATATGGAGTGAATCAAATCCAAAAATAATCCGCTAGATGAATTTCACCCACAACGAGTCACTGTGTGGTGCGCAGTTTCCTCCATATAGATAATTGAGGCTATCCCGACTTCATCACTTCAAGCCGCTATGAATAATTTTCTAATTAGGAGTCGCATATGCGTGGCTGAGCTTGGAGATCATTAAAGATCCATAATTTTTAACAGTAATTAATTTTATAAACGCAATAAAAAAATTTAAAGCGTTGATTAAAAAAGTTCTTGCGGTTTGTTTTTGTACTATGATTTGTGCGCCACCTTGTACTTTTTAATAATCCGTTACTGATACGTAAGTAATAAACAGTTAAACTTACTTAAGTTCGGTGGTGAAAGATAACTCTCTTAATTTTTTCTCTAATTGTAATGAAAGCTTAAAATAATATTCATCAATGTCGTTTCTTGCCTTTTCAATGTAACAGGAGTAAGAGACAACTATTTTGCTCTAAATAGTTTGAACACGATAATGTAATATATAATGAAAGTGATATATATGAATTAATTTTCAAACAAATTATAAGTGGACGCCAGCAAAGAGAAAACTATTACATATATGGGTTCCAATAATGTTCTAGACATACTCTGATCAGTATTTTAATTACTTTCGTTCGTGTTTGTTACTTGCTGCTCATTAATGGATTCCAACGGTAGTTTCTAGATTACAACACAGGCGTCCCTACAGATTTCTTAACCAGATGCAAATAGCTGTAAAATGTTTCAAAATATTCAAATTTAATTTTCTTAGAACCTTAACAAGGATTTATATTATATACTATATTAAATAGGTTTGGTTAGGTCTGCTGTTCGGTTCACAATCAGGAGATCAATTGTAGACAATTGCAACCATGTCAAAATACAAATAAACTTTCACGAAATAAGTAAATATACATGTATTATTCAGGAGACATATAATATTATATAGACTACCAAAAAAAGTAATGTATAGCTGTCATCTATGTGATCTACAATATATGATTTTATGTCTACAAAACATTAACTTCTAAGGTTCTTTTCAGAGCATACTGTCGCTATTTCTGCTACAGTTCTAGCTCCTAAACCAGTCAAGTCTTTCTGATAATGCTCTCTCTGGTAGTCCACCCCATCTTAATATTATATATTATCAGCGCAGACCACCGTAAACGTCGTAAATTTGCTGATTTTGCCTAATAACGACTTGAAAACGATCACGATTCTTCGATGAGTCTTACTTTTATCTGAGTGGTACAGTTTGGTGTAATTTTAGATCCGTTGGAATTTTAGGTACCTACTTCTTTCAAAATGCAACTGGTGACACCGTTACTGTTGTTAGTGACGAGCTGTACAGATTGTTGATAACCAACTTTTTATGACAGCAATTGATCTTGGAAATATCTGGTTCTAACAAGATGGTGCTACAACGCAACAACGGAATTATTGTGAGAAAAGTTTGGAGATATCAAGCAATTATGACATTCAATTGCCTCCAAGAAGTTGTGATTTAACACCATTAGAACATATCTTGTGGGTTATTTGATGTCATTGGTCTTTAGCAATAAACCAGACCCTCTCCAAGCTTTATAAGTCAATATTGAACGTGCTATTTTGAACATATGACTTGAGTTAGTGGAAAAAGTACTCGGAAATTGGGTTCGTCGAATTCGTTCCGGCATATTTTTCACTTTGATTTACAGTTTATAAGGTTTCAAGCTTCTTCTTTAAACCTATGCTTAATAATAGCCTATGTTATAATTAACGATATTTTAAATAACTTTCTGTGTTTTTCGACGCATGCATAAGACAGAGTATTTCGTTCGCGATAAACACACGAGCTCTCTAGTTCTCTCCCAGTTTTTATGAAAATGTATTAAGCTGTTTCGACCTTAGTAAAAGAAATATAGATTAGGACAATTTCGTCCGGTTACTGTTTCGATGGCCTTTCGGCGGATAATTCTAATTGTTTATCACGTTATGAGTGACAGGAGTGAGAGACTTTGCTTACAATTTCTATGAAAGTTTGACAGTTTGTTTCATTATTATGATGTTGTTAGTTACAATGTTCTTACAAATCATAAGTAGACTAAATTATTTCCATGCAATTCATTCAGCCAAACTATTACTTACCAATCCTTAACAAGCTTATGAAGAGCGCTTCTGCTTAGTGATCCTCCGCTAGTGATGCCATGTTCTAGTTTATAACTCGAGTTCACTTAATTTTAGCATATAATTGAAAGTTTTAATCTAATTTACTTTTATCTTACTTTTTTAACTAAGTCTTAACTCGTATGCCCCAATTATTTTCATTCCAATTTACAATTTATCCTTGCGAAGAAAACGGCTGTGCAAAATAAGTTATTCTCTTAATTATTTCACTGCAATAATTTGCTTTCATATTCTTTATTTACAGCACTCATAACTGAAAGACAGTGCAACGCGAAACCTAAACCCGGAAATATAGTGCAAAAACAAAGGTAGGTGCGCCCATATAAACAAAAAGTCATTATTATTATGATTATTACTTTAAATTACAAATTACGCTTAATTACATTATGCTCCAATTTTTCGGTATTATTTCACGTAAAAATAAAGCACAAAGCGACGAAGTGAAATAATTAATTGAAATGAGGAAAGGAGAAAAGGAGAAAAGGAGAAAAGGAAATGAAGGAGTCGGCCAGTCCGCCCGGCCGCAAAGTGAGTGAGAGAGCAAATGAGTGTGAGTAAGAGAAATCAAGCTCAGCACTAATTGCAGGCAATTAATGTGCAACACTTCAAAGCAGAACACTGCAGGCCATTATAAAATACTAAATGTATTTAGCTATATATGAGTATATGGATATGTATGTGTATATTTATGTGCGAGACAATTTACAGATGTTTGGCAGCCAACACTGACCAGCCAAATAGCTGGTTAAGTTCATTATGCTCTTGGCTGGCACTCCAAATGGTTGGCTAGCTACTACCTTTATATGATACTACTTAGTTAGTGGGAGGTCAAAGGTTGCAGGACAATATCTATATATCTGTGGTTGCCTCAGGCGCACTAGCTCTGTAGCGAACTGGTCGTTGAACTGCTGCGTGGCTGACGGATGGTTATGCCCTGTCCTCTGTGGTGCAAAAGGATATAACGGTAACAAGGTCGCCCGCTTTAGTTGACAGTTAGCTTAGTTTGGTGTTGTTGTCGGTGAATGGTATTTGCAAACGCTACAAATGAAATTGCAGCTAACTCATTTTGCTATAAAGGGATTTTGTTACGGTTATATTTTAGCTTCCGTCGCCAAATCCTGCTAGCGCTTGGCAAAATAATTTCTGAAGTTCTCTAAGTGAAGGGGGCTAACGGTATTGCTTTGTAAACCCATTTCACCCCACACCTCAGTGTTGGAAAATTTGCTGCGGCTAACCACACCTTTAACCCTTTTGCAATTGTGTCTAGAGGGAGATTGCTGTTGCTGTTGTTTATAATTTGCAACAACAAATCCAAGTGCTGTACATATATTGTAGTCTATATGTTAAAACCAACGTAGCTTTAAGCAACCAACCAATATATAGGGTGTTGCTGTCGTTATTTGTACGGGGAACCCCACATTTGCCTACAAACGCAACTATAAATGGTGTATTTCTTACAGCATAAAAAGAGATAAAAAAAATCTTTATCTTGTTTTTCATCGGTCAGTATGGTAGTTATATCCTATAGCAGTACGATTAAAACAATTTGTTGGTAGCTTGTAGCGCTAGCTTGGTCAGTAGTTCATGCCAAATTTCGTGGAGATATCTTGTCATATAAACAAGTTTTTCATACAAACACTTGATTTGGTTCCATTTATATGGCAGGTTCTTGTAGAGAAAAGGACTTCTGCAAATTTCCGATCAATATCTTAAAAACTGAGGGACTAAATCGCATATATTTGGACAGACCGACATGACCAAATCGACTCAGCTCGTCACTATGCATGTATAACTACCGAATTCTTTATAGGGTATCTGACGTTTCCTAATGGGTATTGCAAACTTCGTGTTAAGCTTAATACACCCTGTTCAGAATATATTAAACAACACCGTACGCAATATAGCTCTAAATAACTAGTTTTCTAGCACAAATGCAATCAAGGTATCTCATATTACAAATTACAACAACAATTACTAACACTAAACTTAACAAATATAATTTGTTGGCCATTAGCATTAAGTAATAATAGTTAAAAAGCTTCGGAAAATGTATGGACTACAAGCTGTACACAGGAGAACACATACTTACATTATATAGTGACACCTATAGGTATATATGTATGTACATATCTATACATTTACAAACCTCAAGCTCCACATATAAACACTCCATATTTACACCCGTCTATTTTCTTCTTTCACTGCTTACTTCCACAGTTCTTGCATTTCCTTCTGTTTACGTGTCAAATATGTGCCGTTTCTAATTTCATTCTACCCCAAAGGTGCTTCGTTTCCAACCCTCATTCTATTGGCGTTTCTACTTCGTATATTATTGCTGAATTATGACAAAGTGGTCAAAGCAATGACCTTAAAGTTCGCATTCAGAAGAAAAGCGTGTATAATGGAAAAAAAAGAAGGAAGACCTAAGTTTAGGTGCAACCAAACATTTTACACCCTTGCAAATTATGTCAATATATGGGGAAAGATATAAGTAGAAATCATTATAATTATCATAGCTGTGTTAAAGATTTGCTTTTCCATGGTCTTAGGATGTTTATAAATTGTGCCGCAAAATGATATTATACTCGTCCCAGTTTTTACAAATAAACCGACCTAAAAAATTAAGAAATTCAATCTTACAAATTCTTTCTCTCAAATAAACTTATTTCTGAATCAGAGAAAAAATTTGCAAGAATCAAACCCAGGGAACTACTTCCAGATGTAAAACCAATCATAAAGAGTAAAGTCAGCCGAATGTTTGAAAATCCTGATATTAGTTAGAAGGGGGCTAGGCCAAGTTTTCATTAAAATTTATCTATTTTATTTTGATACGTACAACCGTTAGGTGAACAAAACTTTAACACTCTGTACCAAGTGAGTATAAAAAAAGCTTAACCAAATACTTTCGACAATTCCTTGCACTGTTAAATATGGTGTAAAAAGTTCGTTAAAGCGAGTCAGCGATTACTCATGGGACAATCTCCAGGGCACAACTGAGGTATTTACTCAAGAGAATTCAAAGTGTGACCAGAAATATTAAACTACTTATACACAAATATTTTTTCATTTTAGACGATTTTCAATGCATTGCTATTAACTGATAAACTTTTTCAAATTGATAATTCAGGTTATAAGGCGATCCAATTGGAGATATAATCTCCTTCAAAGTAAGGAACATAAACTTTCTGCTTCATTTGGTATTTTTGAAATCAACTCTCTCATAATGTAGCTCAATACACTCAGAACCTCAATTTATTCTATTGAGTGTACAAAAAACTATCGACTAGTTCAGAAAAGTAATATATTTTCTAAATTTTTTATCCGGCGCTAGATCTTTGGATATTATTATTTTGCGTCGAGGGTTTTGGATATTACCAACGCATTATTTCCTGCTGATTAAACTTTGCATTCTATCATATATACTTATTTATGCATAGAGCGGATGAACACGAGTATTTTTGAGAAGTTCTCCCTTAACTGTGGTCTAGTTCAATAAGGTTATGGGTTTCTAAACCTTCGATGGATCTTGTGATATCATTTTCACATAGTTGAGTACACATCTATCTTTTACAAATATTTTTTTTTGAACCCTTTCAATTAATCATATACATAATATTTTTTAGTGATATTTTAAAATAATATAGTACTTTTGTTTTTTCTAAGTGAGGTAATCCAATTGCTGATATTTACTTGAACTTACTCAGATGAAATAAATCTCATTATATCATGATTCTGCTCTGTAGAATGTTTCAAAGATGGTTAACATTCCTCATAGCATTCGTTATATTTCAAAGATATATCACGCTATGCCTCATAGCATTCGTTACATTTCAAAGATATATCACACTATGCTTCAAGCTTGCTTCCGTTATAATTACATCAATAGCTACAATTCGCCATTCATTGAGGTAATTATGTCAATATATGGGAAAGATATACATACATAAGTACAAATCATTATAATTCTCATATCTGTGTTAAAGATTTGCTTTTTTATGGTCTTAGGATGTTTATAAATTGTGCCGCAAAATGAAATTATACTCCTCCCAGTTTCCGCAAATAAACCGACCTAAAAAATTAAGAAATTTAATCTTACAAATTCTGTTTCTCTCAAATCAACTTATTTCTGAATCAGAGAAATAGTTCAATACTCCCCACAGCTGACTTTATTAATCTTATCTTATGTGAACTTAAGTATTTTTGGTATAAAAATTTTACGAAATATTACTAATTTTCGTTTCGGGAAATTATTTGTAATAAGTCTTACTGTATTTGTAGAACCTTTTAATTTTGCCATTGTAATTATAGAAACTGATTATTAGACCAAAAAACGGCAGAGGAAATTATATATTTTCTTTTGTAAGTTCAATGAAGACAGTATTTGGCAAAGAGTCTCGGAAATCAGTAGAGACTTTCTAGTATGGGTTCTGAACTAAGCTAGACTAACATTGTTTATTTATCTGCTATTTTCTTAAGCAAAGAGTCGAATATGGGATAATATATAAAACTAATGACGTTGTGACCTTCCAGAACGCCAAAAACTTTCAACCATGTGCGACTGTTCTGAAAACGCAACACCAAATCAGCAGCTAGTATAGCTTAACCAGCGTTAAAACCCTACCGCATTCCTCTGGCTAATTCCCAATGACTAGTGGCCTATAAAATTTTTAACAAAATTTATTGCCGCTCATAGAAATCTAAAAGTTTGCATTCCATACACGCATACATGTATACATATGCTCATGCATATAACTACTCACTGATATATTGGTCATACAAATCCGAGAATTATGACCATGTATCTACCGAAAAGTGTATCAAAACAATAAATTTCAAATGCCGGCAATGGCATACAAGTCAATGGAGTAAAATTGGCCAAAAATATATGCAAGTTTAGCAGAGGCAAAAACAAAAACAAATACGAAAATAAAATACAGAAATAAACAACGTGACAACGGAGGCATACATAGAGGACACGCAAATATTTTCATTGCGCAGCCAACGAACGAAATCTGGTTAGCAGTAGCTGTTTTTATTGTTGTTGTAGTTATGGTTATGGGTTCTCCCTTGCTGGACGGGAATTCAAAAATGTCTGGCAACACTGGCGCACAGCGGTTAATGGAGGAAAAATGCTTAGCAAAAAGAGCCGTTGCTGCAAAGAGCAACAAAGTTCGCCGCCGTTGTAGTGCACACACATATATACTTATGTATATTCACACATACAAATTCTTATACATATATATACACATATATAGGTTTTTTGTATGTATTTAAACCATCGAGGGGTGGTTGCTGTCAATGTTATGTGTATGAGTGCTCCGGAGTTTTCATAAGTTCTTGGTGCGTTAGCTCGGCATTAATGCCGCTGTAAATGTAAATAAATACGCAACAAATAAATTTTCTTTTGCAACCCTCAACGCAAGCATGGCAGAAGGAAAAGGTCTCAAACGAAATAGCAAAAACAACAGCAATAGCAGCAACAAAGCGCAACCACAGCGCAATTCAACGACAAAACGCCCAATCGACCGAACGGCAAACAATGCGGCAGCCAGACTTTCAGCCGGTACCGTTAGTTAAGCGGCGAATATGTATGTATTCATGCGTCGGCATCTCGCATTTTCGCCGCATACCGGCCCTCTTCTCACTGCCATTTTAGATTTATGCATATGTATGTGTGTAATATAAGTTGTTTTGGACTTTTTTCTTTTCCATTGCATACATTGCGGCGCTTTGACAGAGGAAAACTTTACTGTGTTGAATTGGTTGCGCTTTACATACGTAATATGTATATATATGTATTATTTTGTTGTCAATATTGCTGTTTATAATGTTAGCTATTGCCGCAAGTATATGTTTCAGCTGGTTCTCTGCGATTTCAGCGTGCTTTCGCTGCTGTTTTTTACTGTGTTGCCTGCTCATTGCTTATAGACATACGTCTGTTGTTGCTGCTATTATTTTATTACTGCGTTGTTGCCACATTTCAGCTGCCATGTAGCCATGTATATGTAGTATAATAAGCGACGTACGGCATTTAGACTTACGACGGTGTTCACCCCTATCCTTGGTGTAATGCAATTTCATCTTCAATTCCTTTTTCAACCTTCCGTTATTCATTCTTGCTTTTGCTGTGCTGCAACTGATTTACCCAATTCCTGTTCCTTAGTATTCTAATAATTTATTGTATTAACACTTGTATGATATTTCACTTCCGTGAAGATGGCAGTATATAAGTTGTTTGGTGTTTTTGCAACGGAATTTGGAAATTGTTTGCTGTTTAATTTGTAACATAAATAAAAATATTATTTTTTAATCCGAAAATGTGAATTTTACATGAATTTCTCTGTTTTTATGTTAATGAAAATATAATTGGTGAATTGCAATGTTTTAGTAAGTTATAGGGTATGAAGCGATAAACTATCAGAAACTTCGACAATCTTAAACGATACGTTTTAAATTATGATAAATCTTAATGAACCCAGTGATTCGATGATCTTTTACATCTTCTGTACAGATATGGTTCGGTAAGCCCGCTGATGATTCGCCTTACATTTTTTCCGCTTTTGCGGTTATACTTAAATCCCTAGACTGGAATTCCAAACTTAAGTTTGGTACCATATATTCAATCCTTGCCCCGTCCATCGCACTTCTTGGACGGCGATGAATTCAGCTTTTACTCTTACGATGACTTCAATCAGCTGGAAAGAGGCACCTTCCTAATTAAGGGACCAAGTACATGCCCTTAAATCGTAATCCTTAAGACGTTTGCAGTGGTCGAATTCAAAAGGAGGGTTTCTCATCAGAGACTGTTTTGATGTTTTGAGAGGGAGTGTTTTTTTACGTGGCGGATCTCTCAAACTCAGCGCCCAACTCTGGAAGGAATTATTCGCCTTCTCTGTTTAGATCGCCTTCAAGCGGATGTTTTTTTGGCAATCCAGAGGATAATTGATCTAAAACCGAAAGTCGTTACCTGCTTGAAACATATGTAAATAGTTGTTTTTGACCACTCCCAAATGAATTCGCTAAGAAAACTTTCCTCACTTCCATTTCTCTATCCTCTATCCACATCAAACAAGTACATATAGTATACTTCTCCAAATCACCCTGTCCCTATACGTTCCGCTTTCCATTCCTTTCTGATATAGCTATGTTTCCATATCGCAGACAATTTTTTAAAAATAGCTTTAGTCGGCTTAATCTGAAATATGCATTTTGATTTCTAATACCAATCCAGTTATATCATTTTCATATTAATTTCAAGGCTCCGCCTATAAGGTCTTGTTGAAGAGATGATATCTACTTGCAAGTCAAAAAACGGGTATTTTCATGAATTTCTTTTTGAGTGTTCATAAACATTCATAATTTTGATTTTCTCACAAAATGACGGTTTCTCAAAAAATAGGCGCTTGGCTCAAAGTGGTTCAAAAAATCTACCATTACCCGACAGAAATAGCTAAGAAGAATTGCAAGTCGATTCAACCATCCTTTTGAGAGAAATTTTACGCATCAGCTCTCAAAACAACGTCTCTAGAAATAGATGAATATAATCCCTTAAGTTGAATCACGATCTCGAGTTTGTAATAAGTTCTCATGAGTCATTCTGATCCCTTAAAACTTATGTTGACTTTGATTATTTCAATATTTTGCTAAAGCTATTTCCGTAGGCCTTTTCCTAAACTATTTTGGTGGTCTCCGACTTAATGTCTATTCCACTTGTATCACTTCTTATAATCTAACAACAAATTAGGCAATTCTTCAGCAAACAAATGTTATTGTGATATCAATATATATTTGTTCTTCTTCATTTTCAATTTCAAAAAAAACTTTTGAACCCAACTTTTGTTCGGCTTTCTGTCGATTTTCATGTCTTGTGGTTTTGTAGACAACTGTCATTAAAGCGAGTTTCGGCTTTTGTACCGTTATACACACACTCTTCATATATTTACTACTTTTGTTGTGCTATTTTGCATGAGCATGCGAACACAACCAAAACACATTGTAGCAACAAAAACAAATTTTTACATATCACACTATACAAATAAATTTTGCATCTGCTGGCATTCTCGAACTCCCTCTATCTGCCGATCTCGCTTTCTCTAACTCCTCTACTTACAGACAAAGAAAACTTTTCCGCCCAACAAACTCTTGATGAAAAGTTTAAATTGTCAATTGAAAGTGATGAAAAGTTTTTTGATTAATTTCCACCGTTAGATAAAACTGTGAACATGATTCATGCGCCCCGCGTTAAGGGAATACAAGGAATACCAGGGACATATCACTGCACTGTAGTGTATTACGGCCATTTAAAGAATGAAAATAAATGCGAGTTGTGACAGTGGTGGGATACATATGATGGCCCGTCATCAAATAAGTTGAATGAAAGCGAAGAGTTCGCGGTTGCGAAAAGTTGTTGTGTGTCCGTGTGAAAGTTTATCGAATCCCTCAAATGGGGAATAAAATACGAAATGAAAAGAAAAATCATTTATTTTTGAATTGAAAAAAAAAAAATGGGCTGAAATTCTTCAGGGATTTTATTATCTGTGCTACTTTTTAAGGCTGCGAAAAGTTTGATAAATGAATTGCTTCATTTTTGATTCTAAAAGAATTCTTTGCACTAAGCCGCAAAGATACTACTGATATTTATGAATTAAATTTCATGATTGTTTATATGAGTCACAATAAACGAACTCGGTTGAAGATTACAGCTATTATCGAACCAAATAAGGAATATTTTCTCTCCGTGAAAGTTTAGACAGGAAACAGGTTTTTCAATAAGAGCGCTACAAAAACGGTTTGGGGTGTTATAGAATTTTTTTTATTCCTGTGAAAGGAAATTCGATGCCATTATGTATGGAACTCGATTTTTCCCTAATTTGCGACGGTTTTCAAGCATAAATCTGTCGATACTGCTGCAATTTCCGTTCGATATTTGTACCAAGTGCGTCAATCGTCGCTGGTTTGTTGGCATAGACAATAGACTTGACGTAGCACCACAGGAAATACCTAAAGGCGTCAAATCGCACGATCCAGGCGACCAATTGACTGGGCCATTTCGTGAGATAACACCTTCATCAAACGTGATTTACAATAAATCGATAGTGACATTTCCTGTGTGGCTTGTGGCGCCAACTCGTTGGAATCACATATTATCCAAGTACATATCATCCAATTCGGGCCAAAAATATTTGGTTCTCAAGAGAGTAATTGCGATTCCCATTCACGCCGGCCCATAAACCGCAACAAACCGTAATTTTTTCGGGATGCAATGGTGACTCATGGAGTACGTGTGGATTGCTGCCTGACCAATAACGCATATTTTGCTTATTGACCAAGCCATTCAGCCAGAAATGAGCCTCATCGTTGAAGATAATTTTTCGATGAAAATACGAGCATACGACGATTCCGGTGGTCAAGCGGCGTCATTTCTTGCGTTAATTTGATCTTCTAATGATGTAAGCCAAGATCTTTTTGCAAAATTCGCCACAACGATGTCACAGATATGCTAAACGCTTGACAACGATGCGCTACAGCAGCAATATTCTCGACACTGCGGGCACTTCTTTGTCTCATTGGCACAAAAACATGTTGTACTGTGCCTGTGAATTCAAATTTTTCCACTCGACGCTTAATTGCTGATCTGACAGGACGATTATGGCGACCATAAATTGGACGTAGCGGTCTTAAAGTTCAGGTCACTGACTCCGAATTTTGATAGTAAATTTATTTTTTTTAATTTTGACTCGTTAAATGATGATATGGCAAACCTTACTGAAGAGAAATGTCAAAAGAGAAAAAATATGGTCTGCTTTTGAAGCGTCCCTATTGAAAAATCCGTTACTTGACTCGCTCTGTTACACTGGTTCGTAGTAGTTTTTATGCTTTTATTACTTTAAACTCGATAGATATTGAGACCAATAAAAATTAGTTCTATGTGCTCCAAAGATCTCGGTAAGCATTCATAAGACGTTTTCGTTGATTTTAAGTCCACAGTAATTGAATAATAGGCACTTACTACATTTGATGCCTTCTACAAGTATATGCACTTTTTGTATTCCTGTTTGAATTTATAAAATAAATTTATTTTGACAATTTTTCTGCCAAAAATGCCAACGTTTCCTACAGCCGGTCTTTTAGTCTCGCACAACTTTGTTGAATTCCGTTTTATCTTTTGACATTTCGCCAATATTTCTGCGCGCGGCTGCCCAAAAGCTACCGCTCGTTGGCTCTTCATTCAGACTTTTAATAACTCTATTTGCCGGAGTCAAACTCTTGCATTCCTTATAAGGCCACAAGGGTCGTTACGATTATCTAACCAGTTGCTGTTGCAGTTAGCCGACATAACAGTTATTGCTGGCGCTGTTGTTGTAACAAAGTTGTTAGTTAATTTCTCTTACAGTTTTCCTAGAACTCCCAACAGTGCCGCTGCCTCTCTAGAAACCGCGTTGACTGGTGTAGCTTTCGCTCGCTTTAAATCTTTCTCTCTCTAGGTGTCTCTACATCTCTCCATAGCGCTTTTTTGTCTATATTGAAGGTTTTGTTTTTATCACTGACACTGTCGCTCTATTTGTTTGCCATTTTGTCTGTCCTGCCGTTCGTCTATTTGTCTACCGACTGCCGGCTGACTCTTGTTGAACTTTGTTGCAACAACCGCTATCTCGCTTCCTCTCTCTTCACCCATCATTTGTTCTACCAAACGTGAACAAAGTCGTTTATTATCGTGCCATCGTACCTTCGTACCTTCGTTCGTGTGCCGTTGTTTGTTATTGCCGTTAATTGTATGTACTATATGTTGAACATGTAGGCGGCAGGCGGTAGGCGACGGTTGTTTTTGTTTTTCTAAAAGTAAGCATACACATATTTAACCGTAAGCAATGTGCAAACATTACTGCATTCAATCACATCAAAGCGGTGTCGGTGCGACAAAGCGTCGCGAGGCACACAATATCTGTGGCGAGTTGCAGGTGGCAACGACAACGGCAGCGGCAACGACTGTGGCAATAGCAGCAGCAACATGCCTGCAGTGTTAGCCGCTTCGTTGGTTGCTTGGTTCGTTAGCTGGTTGGCTGGGTGCAAGCGCACTTAAAGCCGGTGACAATGTGCAGCTCTATTATGAGTTCATTGCAACATATGTATGATAAAGTAAACACACACACGCACAATCAGATACACAAACATACATCTATTTGTTTATCTTCTCATTTGCTCCTTTGTGTGTGTGTGCGTTTGGTAGCTTCTTTTGTATTTATCACATTGCTGCTACTTCTGCCAGCGCCTGCAGCGCCTCTCGAGCCTACCATCCAAGCACTTGCTGGCTCTTCTGTAGCCTCTTCCTTGTTTTGTGCGGCGTAAAGTGTGTGTAGAGATTTATGCAAAGCGGCGCTTTTGATTATTTTTCAAGTGTCGGCTAGCAATACGAGTATAACATGTTTACTTACAAATAAATAAGTAAATAAAACGGTAGGTGCGTTTAGGGGGCTTATGTTGGCTCTGGTATGTGCAGGCCGAGTTTTGCCTGCAAATTGTAAGTTGTAACGGATATGGAACTAGTAAAAATGTATTAATCATGCTTTATTGCAGCAGAAAGGGCATATTTTCTAATATTTTTTACATTTTATTAATAAATTAAAAATAATTTAGGCCAAAGTTATCGACATAAAAGGAGATGCCAGGTGGGCTTCTGCTCTAACCAGCAGAAACCTTATGGTGAACAGTCAAAAGGCAATTGAGGCTATCGGTAATGTCAATATTCAAACTCACTACGAGCAGGCCATAACTAGACTCTCCATAGGTAACTCAGTTAATATTGTATGGGTATCCAGTCATATAGGAATAGAAGGAAATTAAAAGGCATACGAAGTGGCCCGCTTGAGATTAGCCCGAAACAGACCCCTAGGCTGCCCTAGATCATCCAGCTCCTTTAAGGGTTGCTTGAAGGAAAGTTCCCTAGAGAAACATATTAGATCTCACTGCTCTTGGAATACTAGCAATAGCAATAATATTGTATGAGTCATCACAGAGCACTTGACCTTAAGATTCCAACATCAAAAAGTTGGAAAAATGGATTCGGCGGAATGCATGCGCGAAAGATGTTGAGACGCTGAAACAATATATTCGCGACTACCAGATGAGACCGGATATATTCCACTCCTCTCAATTCTCCAACTTAAGAGACATTGCACAACTGGATATATAAAAAATTAGGTGTTTTACCACAAAGGTGTGTTACTACAGAGTTGGTGGATAAGGCTTAATTTGGTTACCACCCTAAAGCCCAATGACCTTAATGATGACTAAAGTGCGGCCATTTGGAGCATTTGACGGGTTCAAACGAGTTTTACCATGTCAAAAGTACTGACTAATGTTAACTTCTCATAAGAGCTGCCACCGCTTTTGAAGAATAAAAGTTCTTGCTAACGATTCTTTGAGTAAAACGCATATACTCAAACCACGATTCTTCCTTTATTACTTTGAGCCATTAAACACTTTTCAAATCGCTCCGCTTTTTTAGTTACTTGGACTTCGAAAGATCGACTTTCGACTTTTTCTTAAAATTTGTTTCTTTTCAAACGGATGCAACGGACTTTAGAATTGTCTTGGCGAAGTCATATACTAAACTCATGATGATTACCTGTCATTATCTTGTGACGCTACAGCTCTTTGTGCGCTTTGGCCTACTCAGGTGTGATCTTCTGGCATCTCGGTCACTTGTGATTTTTCTCCAATTTTTATACCAACCTTATTCACGTCTTCATCCAATTCGTCCATCTTGAACTGTGCTTTATCTTCATATTGAACGCTTTGGTTTCAAAATTTTCATGTGGAAAGCATTTGCGGTCCATACAGCTTACATGGGCAAGCCGTCTTAATCGCTGCGAACTTTGGCAAAACGTCTTCCAGCTTATAAGCCTCTCGTCATTATCTTTGACTCTTCCGAATATTTTTCATTAAATTTTTCTTTCAAAGACTTGTAGTTTGACATTGAAATATATCTGATCTAATGATGGTTTTGTACAGAGCCAGTTAGCATTGTCTTATAGGCAGTTTTCGATTTTAAAAGTTTGTTTAGTGACACGTGTAACCTACTCAGCTTATCGCAGACTTCACTTTTACCTCGGGTTGTTTTGCACTAATGAGACAGCGGGATCATGATCTCTGTGAAAGGATATTAAAAAGAAAACCAAGGAAAAAATTCTAAGACTAACTAAGTCATATATATCTATCTAAATAGCCACAGACTTCAATTTTACCTCGTTCTGTCTACCATAGCTGACCCGACAAAATTATGAATTGAAAATAATTGGTTATAGGTTTTTTAGGTCTACGCAAGTAAATGATAACTAGTATTTAAAAGAGAGAGTAGGGTCATAAATTTACTATGATTGATTGCCAAAACAGTACATTATAGTTCAACGAAACGGCTCTTGATATATGTTTTCATTTATGGTAAGCACTGGCTAACTTTTAAAAATTCCTAATTGAAACGGAATGTACAGCCACTACTTAAAATTTTCTGACTTTGGTCCAAGAAATCTATGTCTTCTTCTATATTGGCGTAGACACTGCTTACGCGGTTATAGCCGAGTTTATAACAGCGTGCCAGTCGCTGTTTGTCGCCAATTGGAGATTCCAAGGGTAGCCAGATACTTCTCCAGCTGAGCTTTCTAACGAAGTGAAGCTCATCCTCTTCCTCTGCTTCCCCCGTCGGGTACTGCATCGAATACTGGCAGAGCTGGAGTGTTTTCATTCATTTCGTTGTTTCAACGACTGCGGTATTCACCGTTGCCAATACCCAAAGGAGCGTAAATCTTCTGTAGAGCTTTTCTCTCTGTAACTCGTAACGCCGACTCATCAGATGTTGTCATCGATGATATCTGCTTACTCAGAAATAGTTTTAATTTTCCACAAGTTGGCTGGAAAAATTAAGACGATATAGTTGTACTGAGTGGAAGATAGATATGATTATTTTGCAGCTGGCGCTTTTCAACAAACATCAACGTGGAGTAAGATCTTGATTTCGACACAACTTTTAGGTTATAAGTCCAAATATTGGAAGCTGGAAGGGTGGTTGGTGAATTCGGAATACATTGGGATTTCTTTTCTTACTTTCATTTCATGCTTTATCCATACTTCCGTGAAAAGAAAAATTGAGTTTGAAGGAGATATTTATAATCTGGAATTTAACATTATTAATAGTGAAGTGCTCACGACTGATCGTAAATGCGTTCCACATGAAAATGCACAACATCGAAAGAGGCGGAACGAGGGAAGTTCTAGTGTAACGTTCTTCAAACTATTTGTTACATACATACATACATATAAAAAAACCTTTTTGGAGAAAATTGTTTAAGTTAAAATTTGGCTAGAGTTTAGAAAATAATTGGTACCAGTTTTAAAAAACTGTGCGCCCGCAATTAGTTTAATCACCAACTAGGAGACTTGTCAGATGCCTAATGTACCAACCAATGAATACAAATCTCTACAATAAAGTGCATACAAAACGCACACTGAAACTGGCATTGAGCCCATTATTTTAAATAAAATTAAATAGAAAAATACATGCTTCTTTACAGCAAATTTGTTGATCGCTTTTTACCACTCTCTGGCACTGTTCCTAATGTACTCGTGAGTAACAGCGCACGAGAGTAGCTGTCAGCTCAGCTGACGTGAAATTGGCACTTGGCACTTCGTGCTTAGCTGGTACTTGTTAGCTGTACCCTCTTCGCTGCTCTGCTCAAGTTTCCCAGCTGCCACGCCGACACTTCCTTCTCCAACATTAATAAGTGTGAAATTTTAGCCAATCGCATTAATTATACTCAAGCTCGTGCCCACACTCTGGTTGCGCGCCAAAAAATTTCCAACGAGGCGTGGGTGAAAAAAGCAAAAATAATGCACGGTAATTTATGTTAATTACTCAATTAAAAATTTTCCCGCAGCTTGAAGCGCAAGCAGCAAAAACAACGAACAGCAAAAAAATCGAAGCGAAATATGAATGTGCAGGCCTTTGTGCAATTGGGCGAATGCCAAGCATTATAATGGCGGCAATAATAGCACAAATGTGTGTGGCAAAAACGAGAAACCAAAGCAGGACTAACGGTACTTAATGTATGCTTGTATGTGTACATATGCCTATGATAAGGCACAGGCTAGACCAGTTGTAGCGCGCGCCCGCATAGTATTTTCGGCTGTTTGTTGTTGTTGTTATTATTGTAGTTATAGCGTGATTATAAATTCCAAACACAAATGCGGCGTGGCACATAAATATGAAATGTCGATAGCAGCCAACGCAGTCATAACTTCCTCACACCACCACCACGCCCTGTCTGAAAGCATAAAGATCCAGCAGTCACTTTCTTTGGCAGCGCATAAGCACCGCAATCCACCTTAATCACCCCCCCTTAATTAGCAGGCCAAAATTTTGCCTGCAGTCCTTTCTGATGCTTGTAGATTCCTTTGACGCTGCAGCAACCCTCCAACGGCAAGTTTTCTCTACTCCAACTTCGCCATACTTAAACTTCAGCCTTCGCCTTAGCCTTGAATCATGAGTAAATATGTATACACTCGTATAAAATGTATGTATTTTTGTCGATCTCATAAAAAATTTTTACCACAAAACTATAAGCCAAGGTAAAATAAGGTTCCTTAAATAAATATGAAATTGTAAAATATTGGTTTTAAAAATGATTTCGAGAAAGTTACTGCCGCGTGTAGCTCGAATAAATGCAATCCGAGTAGACCTCGTCAAGCACGCAGTGAAGAAACTATAGCAGCCGTAGCTTAGACTTACACGAAGACGTCGGACTGACGTATGGAGGGACTTGGCGCATTTCACGTCGAGATCTTGAAAGCGTATGAAATGCAGCTGGTGCTAGAACTGAAACCGTTCGACCTTCCCAAGCGACAGCACTTCGCTCTATGGGCTCTTGAAATTTTCCAAGAAGATCCGACGTTTTCGAGCCAAATTTTATTCAGCGATTAGGCTCACTTCTGAGTGAATGGGTATGTAACCAAGCAAAGTTTCCTCATTTGGAACGAAGAGCAACTTGAAGAGATTCAAACGCTTCCATTTTATCCAGAAATTACAACGGTTTGGTGTGGTTTGTGGGCCGGTGGAATCATCGGTTCATATTTCTTCAAAACTGTCATCACACATCACATCAATCAATGAAATTATTGATAGAATAATTCGGCAAGCAGATAAATTCACGTTTTGGGCCGATCGATTGGCCACCAAGATCGTGTAATGTCATACCGTTAGGCTTCTTCCTAAGAGGATATGTAAAACATCACTTGTCTTATTCACCAGTTAACAGTCGAAATGTTCAAACGAGTCTTCGAAAATTGGACTCAACGGATGGGCCATCTTAGACGTAGCCGCGGCCAAATAATGTTTTTTCGAATGATAACAAACATTAATTATTAAATTTAATTTCCGTGCTTTTTCTTTAAAAAAAAGTAGGGAATGTATCGTCACTTATATAACAATATATACTGGTAGCATACCTACCTATAACTTCCTAGGCAAAATACTAAAGCACTTACATAGTTGGGAGTTCAATTAAAAAAATAGCTTGTTATTTGTCACCAAGAAACTAATTAAACATCGCGTTTTCAACTGTCCTTCGTTATTCACCATTTCACCAACAAAACAACCATTTACAAAACTTCTGCCCCCACTTGAGATCCCTGATGGCGTGATTTTCTTACCGCTCTACCGCTTTTTGTTTCGAAATAATTCGGTATATTTACTTTTGATTTTTATTTGTCTTTTCGTGTCATTTACTCCGCCAACCCTTAAATCACATTTTACTAATTTTTCCATGTCAAAAAATAGTCATTAATCTTTGGCGAAGACGACGTCGACAACGGTAAACGACAAAGGCGGAAGCAGTAAGTTCAATGTCGGCGAAGTCGGGCAAAAATGGTGGTCATGAAATTAACGAGTATGAAACAAACAAAAAGTGAGCATATAAGAGACGCACAAGCGGTGGGCAAAGCAAATGACTGATTGTTGACGGTGACTTTGGCAGAAGTAGCGGGAAGGACGAAAGCAATGCGACGCGTATCATACAAATTTCTATGTACATTGTATATGTACAAATCTAAAGTTGGGCAGCGTGTGGGGGGTAAGCGCGAAAGACCGGTAATAATGACGCTGATGATGGCATTCCGCGTCGTGAAATTCGAAATGTGGCACGTGGGTTTTGCTACCTAACGGTACTTCGCTTTATACCTTCCTTCTCTACAAATAATTCAATACTTGCACAGTACGTATATTCGAAATCCAGCGAAAGTAGTTGCACTTGGGTCACCCTTGTGTGCGCTGTGAGTGGCACGACAGTACTACTGTCCTTGAAAAATTGCTCCGCAACACGGTAGAACAAAAATAGAATACGAAATTGCGTAAGAAGTTGTACAATGCTAAGAAAATTTAGATAATGCAGCAAAGTAACGCAGCCAGCAGTTAAGGGAAGTTTTGTTCTATTTATTCTCCACAAAGACTTTTCATACGGAACAGGAAACTGTCACCCTTAAGTACGACAGTTGGTCGCTGTAAAAACTTGTCGCGCTGTTTTCAGTTTATTTTATTCCAGCTTTAAGTAGACTGCAATGTAATTTATGGCTTGGATTAAAGCTTTTTCTTGTCGCATATTTATTTTTTCAGCGAAGTAAAGTAAAGTCAAACAAAATTCTAATTTTGCTGTAGTGAAATCTCGTGTTTAGAAATTTAAAATCCGAAAGTCTAAAGTCTGGAAATATTTGATGAGAGAAGGAGAGGAAGCTTTTCAAAGGAGAAGTAACTTAAAAATACTTTTGTCTTGTGCGCCGGGAATGATCATTTTACAAATCTTGAGAGAAATACAACTTCTGAAGCTTAAAATAATTCAAGATAATTTGAGGTATTATATCAGAAAATAACTTAACTTTCAGCATCAACTTTAAGACAAGATTGGAGATCAAAGTCGCAAATTTCAAAACCTTAAGAACTAATATCTCAGGACCGAACACTCAGTGGAATAATCTAAATAAACTGTGTAATAACATTTGCGCTAATCAAAGTTATTATCCATACATTTAAAAAGAATACAAGTTATCTCGATTTATGTGTCGAAGATTAAGTGAAAATATGAGGGTTTATTGTAAGATCCATAATATTGAAAGAAAATTTAGATATTGCAAATTTGGCTTTTACAATCTACAAACTAGGTACTGCTAGAATACCATCTCCTCAACTTATTATTATATTTATCGCAAGTTCATTTATTAGCTAGAATGGGCATGGTGTAAAAAAATGCTGATAGAGTTATTACAGATACCTCTGAAACAAAAAAATATTAGTAAATTAGTTCTGACATGGGAAGAAATGTTGTTTACGGACTTGAGTCAAACATTTTCAGTGTGGTCGGTAAGGTTCATCATTTTACTTAGGTACAATGCTCTGAAATTTTCTTCGATTATTACGCAAATTTATATTCTTCGGTGACTACTGTAAAATGAAAAGTCTTATTCAGGCCCATCTCTAGCTTAATGACTTCGTAAACAATCAAAATGGTCGTTGTTAGAGTGAGTTTTTCCGATATTTGATGAAATTAACGTGGCCGATCTCTATTTCCAACAAGACGGTGTGCCGCCTCATGTTGCACGTCTAAATATGGAGACTAGTCTAATCGAGTGGAGATACGAGTATGCAAGCGGAACCGTGGTGACCATTTGACCGACATTTTATTCAAATCATAAATGGCATAATATTATCCACATAAAAATAAGTCGAAACTATTTTGCTCGAATTTGAGTGTTATATTTCATTTTAACATCACGTCAATCTTGTTGGTAGACTCTTTATGTCCTGATTAGATAATGAATGCACCCGCTATGCTTATTCAGTACCAAGTTTCTTCTTACATAGAAGTACGCCTTAGAGTTTCATCTTACAGACGAGGGGCCAAGATACCCTAAGTCATCTGAAAGAGATGCCTGCTTAACTTTTAAATATCAGCCGTCTATGATATGGTTGCTTTAAGTCCGGAAATGAAAGCTGCTGGGAAAAGCTTTTCCAAAAACCAAGCTTTAAATACCTAACAGTAAGCTACATTTACATTTCATTAGGCTTTCTGAAAAATATTCATTTAATGCTTCGTGCAAAATACACATATACTCGTATACTTAGATAGCAAAATATCTTCTTGAAATATTTTCGAAATCATATTGAAATTTAATTGTGAAAAAATCAAAAATCCGCTATGTAGATGGACAGCACCATTTAAGTAAATTACAACAACGACTTTAATAAGAAAAATAACACTTGAAAGCTTAAGAGACTTCACTTTGATCTTCTGCAGCATTTAAAGAATAAAAAATTGAGATTAAAAAAAACAGTGTGCGGAAGCTACAACTGAAATATATAAAAGTATAGTATGTACATAATAATATAAAAGACGGAAATTGAAAATGCCAAAGGCTCACAAATTAAATGAAAGCAAAGAAAAAATCCACTAAAACTGAACAAAACACTGGAAACTGTATATTTAAAAACGCGCACAAGAGGGGAATAATAAAACACTTGAAAAAAAAACAAATAGTTTAAAGATTAAGATTCTGTATTGCTTGGAAGTGCTTTCGAATGATCGATCAACGGATGCCCAACACTTGATGGATCACTTTGCGAATGAATACAGAGAACAAAGAAAGCTGGAAATGGACAGTAATTGTGGGTGAGGAGGCACGAGTGTACATGTTGTGCATTTTGATGGACCGCCTGATTGAGTAGATTTGATGAGTGAGTTTTTTGGCAGTTATGTGAATTTCACAGTTCGAAAATACTTCTTGATAAAAAGATATTTTTAAGTTGGAGATAATTTATTTTTTAATATTTTTTATATGGATGCACAACACAGTGCAAAAAAATTTTACTTTAGAATAATTATTTTGAAGAGGTATTATATTAAATATATATCGCCTATTGCCTTCACGTCAATTTTAATTGTAAGGCTTGACCTTGACTTCAGTTGCCTTCTCATGATTATTGCTTTCGGGGCGACTAAAGCATGTATGCAGCTCGTTCCATTGCCATATATGGGGGATAACTAAATCGAAATATTTTAGTCGGATATATGCTCATGATAGTTTGCAATTTCACAGACATTTTGCTAAAGTAAGTTATTACTAAGCATGGAGGCAGATAAGGTCGAAACATCTAGAAAGTTTCTGCAACTGTCCGGTTCTTGCTGGTCGAACTTTCTGCGAACCCGGCGAATTGGCAGGCATTATTAATGGCAACCTTCAACACATTTGTAACAGACTTAAAGCGTTTGATCGATCTTTAGCTAACAGTTTTAAGAATTATGCTCAGACACTTACAATGTTCGACCCCATTATCTAGCCTAACTTATTCTTATTCTCGGCGAAGGTTATATAGTTGTGTCGTGAAGGCTAAAGAAATTTTAGTTATACCAGCTATAGTGTGTTTACAATGGCTAAATTCAGAAATACCAAAGCAAAAAAATACTTCACCAAGCGTTATGATAGCACGATTTGTGGGCCAAAACTGACCTCTGGGTCACGAACGATAATTTCCCGTTTTCAAAAACAAACTTTGCGGAGAGGTAAGATTAGGTGGCTGACCGACGTAAATTGCTAAGTATGTACAATCCTTTGAGAATCCGGATAAAAACTTCTGTATTTGGAAATTAATTCTCGACAAACGCCTTGAGTGCAGATCGCCTCCGAGCTTGGATATAGACAATGATTTGCGAAACTTTTTGAATTCGGTTTGAAACATCATATACTTGTATAGTTCACTATGTATAAGCGTTGTTACACTCTTACTTGAAAAATGTTCATGTTAAAACTACTAATCTTCTTGGAGAAGTTTCTAGGCTTGCAAAATACTGACTCAATGTATTTTGTTAAATTTCAGTCTTTATTTTCAAATTTATTGCTTAGGAAATGTTACTCATTTCATTTTCATACCATATCCTTCCTAACTGTTTTCTTCTTTTAGTTGCAAACATGAACTCTTAGAGGGCGCTGGTTTCTTCTGAGTCTTGTACGTTAACGGAATATAAATGAATATACTTATACATATACGCAACTAAAATAAACTCTTTAAAGTTTTTATTATTTCCTCAATCAGTAATAAATATATTTTTAAATTAATCAGCATCATAAATTCAGTTTCCCCCACTTTTATATCAATGTCTATTCTATGCTGAGCTAATCGCATCAAACTCTTGACACATTTTATGGCTAAACAATTATTATGGCATTAAATTTAATTCATAAAAATCCATAATAATTTCATTCAATTTAAAAACGCTTAGTGAAAATAAAAATGCAACAATTTAATCCCCTGCTTAGACTAGCTTCACACTATAATGCATAATAAAAGTGTGCTCCCTATGGCAACTGTCAGTGGTAATTTCAACCCCAAGCTGCAAACTCGTATACCATACTCTACACCCATATACATACATATGTATGTGAATCCTATCCATTGTATGAAGGAATGTGCATTTCAAGTTTTTACTTACATATATACTATACATATTTATATGTAAATTTACCCATCACTCTGTGGGCCTGTCATATTTTGACATTTATGTGCATTTTTCTAATTTAGTGGCGCACACAAATATACACCCATGCACATTATATGCTGCATTTCTATTTATTTCACTATGACAGCCATTTAAAGGCAACCCCGCGCTTGCTGTCATGCACAATTATGCTCACTTATGTATTTATGTGTGTAGATAGGAGTATCAATGTAATAAAAATTATGCTTAAATGTGTTTTATATTGACGCTGTCATTAAATTGTCATTATGGCACACACTAAAGGCAGCTATAGAGAATTTAGTTTTATTACAGTTACACGGAAATGAAGTTTATAAAAGGTGGTACATATGCCTTTATGTATACACATACACAAGCAATAGAGGAAACTATTGTAACAGGAAATAATCTGCAGCCCTATAGAATAAAATACAAAGGTATAAATATAAATAAAGCTTTAAGCTTTCTGATTCATAATTTAAGGAACTATGGAACCATACTCCAAATGTTCATTAACTTGAGACAAGGGAACTTAACATAATATTTCGCATACGAGTTATTTTGTTCGAATTAATATATTAAAAGCAGAATGCAGGCGGGCAGAGTAATCAGTAGATTTTTGTTATTTGTTCGCAAATGAATATTTGTAAAATTTTATGAAGATAAATTTTAAAATTCCAGCAACTTTCTCTAAAGCTTTCACAAAAGATCAACAAATTTCGCTTCTTACGCAGCATTACTCTCATTCAACAATTTTTTTGGGAATTGAAAAATACCGAAAAAACCGCCACTTTATTTTATTTAACATTCTTTCAACTCTACTTAAAAGCTTTCTCAAAAGGTTGCCAGTTTTTCTAATATTTTTTCTGTAAGCTTGCATCTGTACAAAACATCCATTCAGCCATCATGTTTGTTGTCGTGATTTCCAAAACACTCTTTTATCAACAAAGTCACACTGGATAACCTGAAACCTCTCTCTGGACATTGAACACATTTGAAAATATCTCAATTGCAAAAGATGCATCGGATAAAGTTTTGCATAATAAGTGAGGCTGCATATTTAAAATTTTTAACTTAAACTGATTTTTGTTGCATTTTCGGTTGTTCTTGTTTTAGAACTATATTTTGTGCTACTTTCGTAGGCGCATCGTGCAATCTTGCAAGAGCAAAAGAATGCCGCTATTGATAGTTGTCAGTGAAAACTCATCGAAAACACACATTGTCGGTCCAAACGACTTAGATTCCACAACATACAAGTGTGTTTTCAAAATGTTTTCAATGTCGGTCCGAACATAGTATAAACTGATTTTTGTTGCATTTTCGATTGTTCTTGTTTTAGAACTATATTTTGTGCTACTTTCGTAGGCGCTATTTGTGAGTAGAAATTTGACGGAAACATGACGGTCGTGTTTAATAAATGTTAAGTCGTCAAAAGAGTTTAAGTCCGAAAAGCATTTTGTTCATAATATTGTTGACTCAAATGTCTTTCATATTCTGGAAATGATTTTTAGGTTGACATAGCAATAGCCAGACCTCGACTAAAACGATAAGACGGATCTGTCATTAAAAATCATTTAATTTATTTTCCGAAGTGAAAGCAAATGAAAGATAATAAAATGAAATAATGAAAATTTTATAAAAAAAAATTTACTTTTTTTGTTTACATATTGAGTTAAAGTGTGGAAAAAAACAACCAAAATGTTAACCTCGGTTGCACTAACTGTAGTGACCTTCACATCACAGTAATCGGCGGGTTGTATGTCAAACATATACGATACCATTTTAACAATACGTTCAACGATTTTAGCGCGACCTACATATGTTAAATTTCGTGAAGATGTCTTGCCAACTGGAGAAGTTGTCTATGGATTTGATTTGATTGAAAAATCTCAAGAATGACTTTCGAAAACAATGGATGAGTTAGGTTAGGTTATACTGGCCGGCTATCATGCCATACATAGACTTACCGAAGGTTCAGCTTAGTTTGAGGTGAAGTATTCGTCGTCCAATATGGCAACGCTTTTTGGGAACTTTAACAAAGAAAATATATCAAGCAATTACATTTTTTGTGATAACAGCGCCCCTAAGGCATTTTTCTTGTGGCTTGGTTCGAATTTTTTCGACATGTTTCAATTCCAAATGTCATTAATATTTCATATATATACAAGGTCTGTCGCAAAATAAACAGGACTATTACAAAAAATAACAAAAAATTAATATTTTTCAAAAGTTATATTTTTTTATTCAAAGCAGTTTCCCTGCGCTTCGATACAGCGTTTAGCCCGGTCAATTAGCATTTCAAATGAGTGTTTAAGGTCATTTTTCGGAATGCTGTTGAGAATATCGGTCGTTGCCTTTCGGATAGCTGAAATGTCCTGAAACCAGTGTCCTTTCATGGGCAAATGAAGTTTTCCAAATAGGTAAAAAGGGGTGCCAGATCAGGTGAGTAGGGTGAGTGATTAATGGTTAATATGGAGTTTTTTGTCAAAAAATCAGTGACAAGCGTTGACCGATGACACGGCGCATTATCGTGCAACAGGCGCCAGGACCCTGCCTCACGGTATTGTGGTCGAGCACGACGAATGCGTGACAAAAGACGCTTCATAACACCAAGGTAAAACACAGCATTAATCGTTTGGACAGGTGGGACGAACTCTCGGTGTACAATACCCTCGGAATCGTAAAAACAAATCAGCATTGTCTTTATTTTTGACTTCTGATCGTCACAGAGGTCCTCACGACCTTCTTGGAATCGCTTAAACCACCCATGCACATTACTACGGGATAGACACTGATTACCATACACTTTTTTCATCATTTGAAATGTCTCAGTAAACGTTTTCCCAAGTTTAAAACAAAAATTAATATTTGCTCTTTGCATTTTACGACCGATGACCAAAAGCTGCTGTCACTTTTTGATCGATAACATCGATTGTAGTTATCCAATTGTCTTAAAATTTTTACGAAATGTCAAGCAGAGGTCAAAATTTTTATTTCATATACCCACCAATAGGTGGCGCCACCAAAACAGTTATATTTAAACAGTTCTGTTTCTTTTGCGACAGATCTTCTATTTGCAGGTTCGCACTTTACCTGATTAAGTGAGGAAAAGCTATATCCAATACTGGAGGTTTTGCTGACGCTAAAGTTTGTACTCCAAACTTATCTCCCTACAATGGCATATATAAAACTTACATAACCTAAAAATATGATTGTGCTTATCGTTGTTGCATAAGTTGGCACTTAAATAAACGACTACATAGCTGAAGCTTAAATCCGTAACCCTTCACTGTCCCAATTAGCTGCTGCTTCAGAGAATTTCCTAACGCCTGAGTAAGCCGTGCATCACATGAATATTCAGTTTAAACAAACACCTGAAAAAAAACTTAAGCTTTTCATGGTATTTAATTTTGGTTTGAATTTTTAATTGAAATTTGCTGCATAGCTGCTACATATTTCCACAATTTTCAAATTCCAAATTCTAGTGTTGACATTGCGGTCTACAGCGGATGCTGCGACTGCCTCAAACACGCCTGCGGCCACATTGTTTACATAGGATGGACAACGATCGGAGTAGTTGGAATAAAATTAAACAAAACTAATGCAAATAAAATGTTGAAATATAATATAAAATTCCATAAAAATTGCAAAGCTCGTTAGAAAAGTACACCAACGTGTACCGTTATGCAGCATTTGATGTGACAAAGAAAAAAGCACGTATCTTGGTACATACGAGAGCGGTCAGACAAGTACTATGCCGCAGCACAGCTGATGCCACTAGTGAATGCGTATCTTAGCAATCTTCAAAGCAGTGTTTAAATAAGCGCAATCGGTAGAAGATTCTACGTAGTTTTATGCCCGTCGTTATAACATTGATGGACTAGTAGACTCAAAAGACCAAGCAACAGTAAACGTAAGAGGGGAAACCAGCTCCGAAGACGAAAGGGCGAAACTGGTAAAGATTATATTTGATTTTTGTGGGAAATTATTCAGTTGATTCGATGCCGAAATGCAGAAAAGACATCCATACATTCATCATGTCAGCGCACCGGCTCACACCTTCATCGTCGATGACGCCGCTTAACATTCTGAAACCTGAAAGAATTACTCACTTTCCAGAATTTTGAGTCGAACAGTTTGAGTCGGAGTATTACTTTTAAGACCTCCAGACTAATCGAACTTACCGCGTAGACATCTACATCTCATTTATGTATATATGTATGCTTCGCTGAATTGAATTTTATTTAGAATCTAGCATGAGTCGGTGTCAAAATCACGATGGCTGAGGAACCGTCCAACCAGTGCAATGCGTTGCAATCCACGGAGTCCACAAATTCGCTGACACAACTCAAATTTTGTTGTTGCCGCTATGTCAGCAGTCAGCACGGATTCTCATTGCTCAGTTAATTCGGTTGCATTTGTTTTTTCGTTTTCTAAGCAGATTGTCTCGTTTTGCATATTTGCATTTGTTGGTGTCTAAGCTGCGCAATTTATTTCCGCTGAGTTTCGTTGAGCGGTGTCGTGTTCTTAATTTTGGCGTTGGTGTTGACGTTGTCAGCTCGCAGCCAATTGCATTTTTAATGAATTAGCGCCAGAAATTCCACGACACTTCCGTCAGTTGTGCTTTAAATTGAGTATGCAAGTATGACGAGTACTTTTCTCGCGAATAGCAAACGGATTTGCTTCATTTCTAGCATAATAAACTCGAAATTTGGTGGTTTGTTTGGTTTACTGATTGATTGTTTGATGAGCTTGATGTTTTCACTTCTGTAGTTGCTTACTAGAATTAAGATGGAGATAAATATGCACGGGACAAAAGTGTGAACATTTACACAACTAACAATTTTGTACATTGAATACTATTGGAGTGAAGAATTTCCGGAAGGGATTGCGACATTTATGTGCAATTTACTGTGGTGACTTACCAAATACATATTTCTACTTAGAATGGAATAACATCAGAAATCGAGGAAAATTGTGCACATTCTTTTAATTTCCTAGGGCAAGAACTAAAGCCCAAGCAACAGTATTAGCTTCTCGAGAACACATTTTTCGAACAGTTCTTCATCTATGAAAAGGCCTTGAGTTGCTTTTGATGTTCTGTCGAATATCTATACTCGAACCACACAGGGCAAATTCTTCGAAATAACAAGACTTTTTCGGTTAGATGCCGGTGACGTTCAACCGGTTATTTAGGTATTAGTTACTGTTTATAGTATATCTTGTATAATAGAGTACTCGACGGAAATAATATTTCAGTCTCTTCGTCTCCCTTCGCAAAATTTTAAATTTTTCGTCAAATAAAACATGGTTATCTAAAATCCGAACTAGGTGAAATTATGAGTTTGTGTTCGCATATACTCAAGGTTCGGTTTAGAATTTCAGGAGAGACATAAATTCACAAATATTATGCAATCGAAATATGTACATATATAGTATGTTATTTTTGTCTAGAATTCATGTAGAAATTTTTCTGAGTTCAAACTCTATTCGATATGTGATATTACTAAGTATATTCAACCGCTATTTGGTAAAAGGTTTACCAACTGATGCTTCGAGCAAAAGTAACAGTTTCGATCTAGAAATTATTGTTTCTACAAATTCTTTGGATCTCGTGACACCAATTTATATTTTTCTAACTTGCATAAGTTCGACCATATTTTGGCTCTATTTATCTTGTCGGTTATCTAAAATCCGAACTAGGTGAAATTATGAGTTTGTGTTCGCATATACTCAAGGTTCGGTTTAGAATTTCAGGAGAGACATAAATTCACAAATATTATGCAATCGAAATATGTACATTATCTTGTCGAAAATCACGAGTACCGTATTTAAGCAGTTGAAACACCGGCCCTTTTCAAATGTATTTCACATTTGCCTAAGATGACAACGATCTCTATTTTCAAAAACACTTTTCTTCTCCTAATTCTCCGTTTCAAAGCAGCCCTTCTTCTGATAATTTCGCTTTCGATTCCTTTTCATTTTCGGTTCCTTGAGCTTCTTATACATTTTTAGAAGTTTCAGATTTTAACACACCGTTCCCTAGATCCACTAAAATTTTATAATAGAATGATCACATAGTAAAAGGTAATCCACTTCCAGATTCCCTACGTTTTTAAAGAAAAAACACAGCAACTTCAAACTTAATGGGGATTGTTTGTTATCATTCGAAAGAACATTCTTTAGCATTTATTTGTTGAGGATTATCTCTTTCAAAGGTTGGCCGCGGCTATGTCTCAGATGGTTCATCCATTCACTCGTTCGAGCATTTCGACAGGTAACTGTCGAATCACACAAGTTATATTTTGCTACAAGAACGGACTGAAATGGGATTGTCGCGATAGTCTTTATAATTTACGTATTCCCACAAGAAAAGTCTAACAGTGCGATACCAGACGATCTCGGGGGCCAAACGACGAGAACGTGAATTTTCGTAATAAAGTTGAACTATTAGTATACATTATCTTTTCATGGTGAAATGCCAAATAATACTGAACAACGTATCATGACAGGTTGACACGACTCACGCGTGGTCTGTCGAAAAAAGGCTATTGAAAAATTCCTCCACTTGGATCACCTGTTATAAGCATAAACATAATAGCATATTAGTGAGCCTCATATTGAGATAATTATTGTGTGAATGCTGTACATAGTTGTTAGATTATTCTTCTTCTTTACAGCGCGCCAGTCGTTTCTTCTTTTCGCTACGTGGCGCCAATCGGAAATTCCAAGCGAGCCAAGTTCTTCTCCCCCTGATCCTTCCAACGGAGTGCAGGTCTTCATCTTTCTCTGCTTCCCCCGACGGGTATTGCCTCGAATACTTTCAGAGCTGGAGTGTTTTCGTCTATTCGGACGACATGACCTAGCCAGCGCAACCGCTGTCTCTTAATTCGATGAACTATATCAATGTTGTCGTATATCTCATATTACCATCGAATGCGATATTCGTCGTGGATAACGTGCAAAGGACCACAAAACTTTCGCAAAACCTTTCTCTCGAAAACTCGTAACGTCGACTCATCAGTTGTTGTCATCGTCCATACCTCCGCACCGTATAGCTGGACGGGAATTATGAGTGACTTATAGAGCTTGGTTTTTGTTCGTCGAGAGAGGACTTTACTTTTCTATTGTCTACTTAGTCCCAAGTAGCACCTGTTGGCAAGAGTTATTCTGCGTTGGATTTCCAGGGTGACATTGGTGTTGCTGTTAATACTGGTTCCAAGATAGACGAAATTATCCACAAGTTCGCGGTTATGACTGTCAACAGGGACGTGTGAGCCTAGTAGCGAGTGCGACGACTATTTGTTTGATGACAGGACCCATTTGCTTAGCTTCCTTATCCAGTCTAGAGAAAGCAGAACAAATAGCGGGTGTTGAGGCCAATGATATCAATAACATCGGCATAATCCAGTAGCTGTACACTCTTATAGAAGATTGTACCCGCGCGTTTAAATTCTACAGCTCGAATTATTTTCTCTAGCAGCAGATTGAAGAAGTCACACAAAAGGGTCACCTTGTTCGGTATCGAACGGCTCGAAGAAGTCCTTCCCAATCCTAACGAAGCTTTTGGTGTTGCCCAACGTCAGTTTTCCCAGCCGTGTTAGTTGTGCGGGAATACCAAATTCAGACGGCATAAAGATAGCTCCTTTTCTTGCTGTCAAAAGCAGTTTTGAACGACGAAGATGTGGTGTGTGTCGATTCTCCTTTCACGGGTCTTTTCCAAGATTTGGCGCATGGTGAATATCTGATCGGTTGTTTGTTTTCCAGGCCTAAAAACACACTGAAAAGGCCCAATCAGTTTGTTGACGATGGGCTTTAATCTTTCACACAATACGCTCGATAGAACCTTATACCCGATGTTGAGGAGACTTATCCCACGGTAGTTGGCGCAGATTGTGGGGTCTCCCTTTTTGTAGATTGGGCAGAACCCACTTAAATTCCAATCGTCGGGACTGCTTTCGTCGGACCATATTTTACAAAGTAGCTAATGCATTCTCCCTATCAGTATTTCGCCGCCGTGTTTGAATAGCTCGGCCGGCAATCCATCGGCCCCCGCCGTTTTATTGTTCTTCAGACGGGTAATTGCTATTCGAACTTCTTCATGGTCGGGCAATGGAATGTCTGCTCCATCGTCATCGGTTGGGGAATCGGTTACTGAATCACCTCTTGAAAGATTTGTTAGATTACTACCTTTTATATTACTACTACTCATATCAGCTGATTCATATCCGAATTTTGTGTTGTGTAGCTCATGTCATTTAAACGTCATTTTCGAATACTTCTCATTTTCAGTATTTGTTTTATTTATTTTCCATTAAAAAAACATATTGCTTGTTTTTATTTTCATTTATGTATGTGTATTTATTTTTCTTCTTTATCTCTGCAGCAGCTGTTCAAGTGTATTATTTTAACCCATAATAAAGCATTTTCGAACATTACAGACACTCATTTTGCTGATTGCTGCACATTTTATGTGATTTCTTATTTGCTGCTTCACAGTTTTAATTGTTGTTTTTATTAGTAATGCCAGCCACTTTTCTCTCCGACTCCATTCCATATCGACGGAAGTCACGTTCTGCAGCTGCAACGTCTAGGCAGCAAATTTGTATTTATTTTGATTTCATACAACATTTTCGAAAACCATGCAACACAGCAGTGTACAGCAGCCCACAAGACACTCCGCCCGCGCATATAGCTCATCAGCCATCTGCAGCTTACCTCTTGACTCGGACTGCTCTCTTACATGAAAACGAGTGAGTTTCGTACGCTTGAGTTGAGTTAGTGTTTATGCCGTTGCGCCGTTATGCCAATAGTCTAAACATGAAATTAGCTGCTCTTTATGGGTGATTTCTCCACATCGTCGATTTTCGTAAGGCTCCAGATTTGTTTGCGTGTTTCATTGTCGTCGGCGTCATTGCTGTTGTTTGTGAGAAAATGCCAAAACATGCGCGCTTAAAGCGAAGTTGTTGAAGAAATCAATCTTTCCATTAACCATTGTAATTTAAAACCAAAACATGAAAATATGTCAAGTACTTTTGTGTGCCTCTGTTCTTTTTTTTTGCCGTTTGCTGCTGGTGTCTCGTCTGCTGTTGTTGTTTGTGGTAGGTTAATAAATCCGTCAATTTATTCTGCTGACATGCCTTTGATTGACAGTGCATTTGATGTGTTGAATTGTGGGTAAATGAAGACCAGTTGCATACATAATTATTCGGTGTGTCTTCGAAGGGCTTTCGAAAGCATTTTTGCAAAAACTTTTTGAAATAGAATTAGTAAATTTGTGTCAATTGGTTCTGTAGTCGAATTCTTCATTGGATGTTAATCATAATCGCCCAAAATCTTGAACTTTCGTTAACTAAACCTCCAAGTAGAGATGCAATGCGTTAAAGAACTTTCTAATTCTCCGCCCGACGATTTATAAATACGAATAGCCCATAAGTACCTCCTTACTTCTGACCACCTCTCATAAACTGTAAACATTTTGAAACATTGGAAAGAGCCTAAGTTTTGCTTATCTCTCTTATTATGAGTGAGTATTAATTATTAAGAAGATTGTTGTATTTTAACATATTCACGTGTTAAGTTCATTCATTAAAATTCAACTTCTCATAATAGATCTAAGAACAATGTAAAAAGATATTCTCCTCAAAACGATTAAAAGTAATTCTCCTCATCGATCAAATTTATGAAATAAAACTGTATGAAGTCAAGCACTGAATTAATGAGCAAAAGAAAGGTTAAAAACTGGAACTACAGGGTCCGGCACTCGAAGTGTTACCAATTAAAAAAGCCATAAATTCGGTTTGGAAAATTATTTTTATTCATTTTAAAGTACAAAATATGTGAAAATAATCAAAAATTCAGGACCAATTCACTTTTGCTCGATATGACCACCTTTTGCTTTAACTATGGCCTTGAGACGGTCAAACAAACGAATCGCAAGCTGCCCGAATGTGACTTGCCGGTGTTTTGGCCCACTCACGGACAATGGCTATCTTGAGCATATCGAGACTGGTGTATTTTTTACTTCAGACCTTGCTCTCCAAAATGGCCCACAAAGAATAATCCATTGGATTCGCATCTGGTGAATTCGAGAGCCATCGTTTGGTCGTAATGAAGTTCGGAACGTTGTTTTTCAGCCATTCTTGGTTCACTCGCGCTTTGTGAGACGGTACTGAGTCTTGTTGAAACGTGCATGGTTTGCGACTGAAATGTTTGTTTGCCCACGGCTTCAAAGCAGCCTCCAGAACACTTTCCCGATAATATGTCGCATTTACTTTGACGCCAGGCTCGATGAAAACAACGATGCTGGCTCCTTGTGCCAACCGATGACTTAGATTCTCGTATGAACGGTCGGTCAAGTAAACCCTATCGTTTTGAGAGTTTACGAATTGCTTAATTGGAAAATTTTTTTCGTCAGAAAACACAGTGTTCGGAATTTGACCGCTTTCAGCCAAGCGACGCAACTGCTTCGCTCTCTCAGGGCTTACTTGTTGCTGCTTCGATGTGAGATCATGGGCCTTTTGGAACTTGTAAGGCTTGACCTTGAGCTTATTTGCAATATGCGCTGGATGCTGCGGTCGGATATTTTCAGTTCTTTAGCCATTTGATTGGCACTTCGTCGTGAATTTCTCAAGATTATAACTTTTATGGGCCAGGAATCATTTACTTTTTTTCTCGGGTACTTCAAAATTTTCGGTGAAGCTTAGTCTTTACTCCTTTTGTCGGTCCGTCCATAGTAGAAACCATGCTATTTTGAGGGAAACCTTTAGCTACAAATTCAATTCTTATTTATAAATAGTTTCGCTTTTATTCTTAACTGAAAACGGCAGAACAAAGTTCAATAAGTGAAAATCGTAACCACTATAATAAATGTAATAACAGTTTTGATGTTAGGCGCAGTTGGAGTGCACCACAAAACTAGCTGTTTCTTTGTTCAGTCTTAAGAGAGGCTCTTTATACTGTGAATATAGTATATTAAGTTGTCCAAAGAGTTTAAAACTCCCAGAAAGAAAATTCGGAGACCCTATAAAATGTATCTATACAAACGATCATCGTGATGAGTCGAGTCGACTTAGGCATAGTCGTCTGCCTTTCCCTCAATTTTTAAGATATCGATCTTACGTTTTGTCCTGTTCTTTCCAAACCAAAAAGCTGCCTCTTCTCTGAACCGCTAATATCGGATTTTAAGTTCTAACAAGTTATTGTAGGAAAAACGATTTTATTTGACAAGAGAAGTAGCTTGCGTTTTATATTTTTGGATTCTAAGCAAAAAAATTGCAAATCGCTTTACTGTTTATTAAAATATTTTCCATTAAGATCTACTTACCTTTGCGTGCACTTAAACTAATTTTCGAAGAACCTTTGCCACTCTGATTGCGGTATCTCCAAAACATGCTTTCTGAACGCATCAACCGTCTTTTCCGGTGTAGAAAAACGTTGACTTCTTGGTTTCTTCATTAAGAAAGGGAATAAAAAGAAGTCATTAGATGCCAAGTCGGGACTATACGGAGGATCATCATCATTAAACCGATGTTTTGAGTACTCAAAAATGCAGTTGTTTCAGTTGATGTGTGAAAGCTCGCATTGTCGTGGTGAAGAGTGATCCGTCTTCGACGGTTGATTTTCCTAATTTCTTGAAAGACAACTGACAAACCAATGGTTGTATACTATTCCGTTTACTACGTAGGTTGCTATATATATATTTCTGGCCTAATAATGTAAATAGGCATATTTATCAACGAAAATGTTTTTTTTTTTATTTTTTATTTTTATTTATTTTATTTTTTTTTTTGTCGATTTCTGTTTTGTTTCGGGCTCATGCGCATAGATCCATGATTCGTCACCTGTGACGATCTTATAAACGTCTTTTGAAGCACCGCGATCGTATTTTTTCAGCATTTCTTTACACCAATCCACACGAGCCTTTTTTTGAGCGATTGTCAAATTGTGCGGGATCCAACGAGAACAAACCTTTTTTACGGCCAGGTGTTCATGCAATATCGAATATATGCTGGTGGGAGAAATGCATAGGCATGCCTCTATCTGAAGGTATGTTACATGACGGTCTTGCATTATCAGTTCACGTACGGCATCGATGTTTTCTGACACAACGGCTGTTTTTGGACGACCTTCAAGGAATTTCTCTTTGAGCGAGCGTCTGCCACGATTGAATTCGCTGTACCAGTTTTTCACAGTGCTATAGGATGGTGCTTCATAACCATACAAAGATTTTAGTTCATCCACGCACTCTTGTCGTGATAATCCACGTCGAAAGTTGTGAAAAATGATCGCTCGAAAATGTTCACGAGTTAATTCCATTTTTTGGCCGAGATAAATTTTTTAATTCCCTGTAAATAAAACAATTCACGATAAATGACAAAACGTTCTGAGTGATGTTATGCTAAAAAATGTCAAACTTTCCAATGGAAATGTCAGATTGCACCTGGCAACACTTAGTGTTGCCCTAGGCCAGAATATATATAGCAGCCCTCGTACCTTCGATAAACACGGGTTCTTTATGGAGCATCAACGCCCAAAACTGGAAAAAGTTTATCGATGCACTGTTGCTGAGTTAGCCCACGATGAAAGTTGTAAATTATGTTTTTTAGCCGAGATGCTTATTTCAAGTTACTGTAAGCAACACAAATAGCGGACATATGACAAAACTTTCTGAATATGCTAAATTTACTATAAAGTTGTGAGTTATAACGCTAGTGTTGCCAAATCTCGAAATATAAAAGGCAAACTAATTAGCTTCAAGAAATTTGGCGTGAATTATGGCCCAAAGCAACGACACAAGCGCCAAACAAATTCGTCAGATTGACCCACTATAGCATATATGTAGCTGTAAATAGTCGTTGCTTCTAGTCGAGCAGCCAACAATGCAGGAAAAACAGTGTATTGCTAGTCAAAAGATATGTATATCTGTTTAAAAATAAGTCGGAGACGATTTATACCCATCCCACAACATCTTTAAAAAAGTCTAGAATAGCTCCTCAAACAAAAACAACAACAGCGGTTATAAAGATGTTATTTTATTTGGCCACAAGGCTTGCAAAACCGCAGCTCCCTTTTTCTGTCAAGTTCATCATCAATAACATTGTCTAAAACTAGTACCCTTTTATAGTTTCATTGAAAATAGAAGAATTACGAAAATTAAATTGTTTCAAATTCGCATGCCTAACTGCCATAAACAAATAAATATATTCATCAAACGAAACCATTGTCGGCGTATCTTATCACCTGCACATAAGCCCCTCACATAGAGACATTTTGCACATTTGTAAGTATGTGTGTGTTGGTAAATGCATTAATTAATTCCTCGCGATAAAAGTTGCATACCGTCACTGTGTGGCACGCCCTCCGCTTCACTTACGCAAGCGTGTTCGCTTAATGAACCGCTGGAACGGCGTTGCAATGGCGCTGCATGTGGCACAGTCAAAATAAATAAAATTCAAATTACAACAATGGCAATTGCAGCCACTAAAACAAACAACAACAACAAAAAGCTGAAAACAATAACAATTAGGAGCTTGTAAAAAATGCACGTTGCATGCAACGGAACGCACGTGTTGAACGCCAACTCAACTGGCGTCATTTAATTAAAACGCACGCGCCGTAAACTTGTCGATGTGCACACACACACGTATGTATGTGAGTATTTGTTTTTGTTGCACGCAGTGTTGCATTTACAAGTATTTTACTGCCGACCCCTTTGTGCATTTTGTTGTTGGGCTAAATTGCACGGACGGCGCTAGTCAATCTGCACTCATCACAAATGTTGACGCGGCGTCGCCGTAATAAAACTAACAACAAAAGCAAATACTACACTCCAGTCAAGCGCTGTGTAAACTATAACTAGTCATAACTGCCGTTATTGTTGTTCTTGCTGCCACACTGCTTGACTGTTGCACATAATAAACAGTCATAAACGGGAAATTATTTTTATGCACTTTTAATAGACTCAACAACAACAACAAGAAGAACAAAGTGGCATGTTTATTGTGCGCGCTGGTGGCGCTGTGGATACTTCACCGTCAGTTAACGATGGTGTCAGGCAACCTTTCACACGTATCGCACACATGTCGCAACTAAAGTGGCAGTTATGGTATGATGTGGAAAGATGGTGAATGTTGCACGCATTGAGACACTATGCGCCGCGTACTCGTCATTGTTACTATAATCGTTTCTTGTTATGCTTTTCATCAATTTTTATATTTATTCATATTTCTGGTATTATAGAAATACGGCAACACCCGCATTATACATCTGACGCTCTTAACTTTTTTGCCAAAAAAGGAAGCAAAAGAAGGAGGAGAAAGGCTCACCACAGAATGAGCGAAAAGAATAAGCTGTTACTGAGTTCATACTCACAGATCAGACGAATTAAGTGGAAGCAACTCTTTACCTCAAGTCTACATACATATATTATACTATTTTAAGTCGCTACATATTAGATCTAGGGTTTGTAAAATTTTCTTAAGGTAGCAGTACTGATTCTTTTGAAAAAATTTCGCTTTTTTGTACTAAAATTGACTTGAAATCAAAGTTGAACCAGCCTTTTAATGCAGAACAACCTCTGATTGTGGTTTAGGTCGGCCTTTGCTGTAGATGATGACTATACATATGTAAGTATGTTATGAAATATGTTACTGATTGATCGCTCGAAGGAGTTTAAAATGTAAAACTCCTCTAAGATTTCATTGAACTCTCATACTTCTTCGCTGAGAAGAGCCTTAGCAATAGTTTTGTTGAATATAGATTTCAGCTTTCAGTCTTTAACCGGAAATAAATTCGTATTCGTTTGGATTTCATGGACCCGAAGCATACTAGATTCTTAATCAATGCTTGTTGATTATATGTAGGGTTACCATATCGGTCTCTGTCAAGATCAGTCCCGTTGCATATGTTCGCATAAGTTCGCACATTCTTCACGTTTTCCCTTAGCATTCAAAGCATTGAGTTTGGTGGTTAAAGTGAAAAGAATGAAATTTTGTTCAATTCTCTCTTGCAAAGCGTTGACAACTTTATCAATTATAGAATTGATTTCCAAAATGCTATATTTTTTTTTCTCGATCGTTGCCAATTTCGATTGAAAAATGGACATAAGAGCATGTACAATCAACAAAAAAGATTCAGCAAAGTCAGTGGAAAAAAAGAATGCAAAAATGGTGGGGGTTTCTCAATCGATAAAAAATACGCCGTCAACGGAATAAACTTTTTCAAGATTCTTTCAACGACTGTAAATAAACTAAGCCACCTAGTTTTGGAATGGGACAACATAGGCTCGCACTCAACTTGAAAAAAATCGCAAAACGTTTTTAATTCTTCTATGTTCAAAGTGTAAATTGAAAAATGTTTGAACAAATTCAAGGCTAGGATTTCAATCTCAAAAACTGCATCGAGTTTGAAACGATCTAAACCATAATGAGCAGAATTGTGAGGGCAACCGATTACATAACCGATTACATTTTGGGAACCTTCTCGATTCAATTCATCGAAATTGACAGTGGCATTATCGGCTACAAAAGCTGATACTTGTTCTTCCAATTATTTTTTTCTTAAAACTATCGTAATTAAATTGGTTACAGTGGCAAAAATCAGGGAATTCTCACGAAAATCATGGAATATGGTAACCTTAATTATACTTATGTAAAGAAATAGAAATGCTTTTTAAAGAACCAAAGGCAAGAAGCTTTGCTTCATTAAGTATAAAATGACATAATGTACTTCACTTAGTTTTAAGAACTCTACACTGATATAGAAATCATAGGCAAGATATTATACGTAATATTGGTGGCTTTGAGAGACAAAAGAAAGTGCAATGTACAAAGTTCCCAGTAAGTAACTTAATTCTTTTGAAATCCATTCATAGATCGAGTCTAAAAATAAATCAGTTACAATGGTTAAGCTTAAGTTGGAGCTACTCTTGACGTCAAGTCAATATTATACTCTTTTAAACACTTCAAACCTAGAACTTGTAGGAACGAGTTTTTCTCGAAGAACGTCTTATTGCTCTTTTTTAAACTAGCGTTTGCTGACATTAATCAAAATATATTTTATGTTCTTTTCTGAGATTTACTAAGTACTCTTATTGTCACTAAGTTGATTTCGAAGGAGCTGAAAATTCACAAAGCAGCCAAGTTCTCACATGGCTCCCAAGTTTTTTTAAAGAATAACACATTTCGAAATTAACTTGGTTGAATTTTGTTGATATGAAAGTTTTTGGACAAAACTTTCAAACTTTTAGGAAAGAATGAAGTGAGTAATCTGGTAGGTGTTATCACAGAACACTCACCTCTAAGTTTTACATAATCAAAAACATGGTAAAGCAAAAATTGCGAATTTCAGACGAGCTATTTTACGGCTCACAATATTACGATCCAAAATTTAGAATTCTTCATTACTTATAATAAGTGCCCCCGCGTGTACTCAATCGTTTTATCGTCGTCTCTTTTCAGCCAGCGAACTAAAGAGTGGACGAACCCGAAACATCTGCTTCAGCACCTATTCCTGAAACGTTGGAAAGTATACTGTTGTTGCTCTGGTATTAAGCTATCCTGATTCTATGCCATAATGTTCTTTCCAATTTAAACTAGTCGTATGCGCTTGATGCATAGAACAAACTACTAGCGTGTTCTAATAGCTGTTGACTCAAAAACGTTACTGAATTTCATTGCATAATTTTGTTTGACAAGCGAGTAGAACTCCCACTTCGCTAATAGAGAAGTAGCGCATCGAAGAGTGTTGTAGAGTTGTAGAGAATTAAGTTTCTTTTAATATAAAAAGATTGCAGTACAATTTAAATAATTTGTTTAACACACTACATTTGATATTTCCAAGAAATTATGTAAGTGTAAATAAGAAAAATATTTTCTCATCAAGCGTTTTCCATTACCGCCTGCTGCTAATGACCGAACCCATTAATTTTGACCTCTAACCAACAAACACTTAACAGCTGAGTACACACAGAGTCGCTTAGGCGCAACACTCTTCCCATCTCTATCTCTCTTTCACACACTCTCACTTCTCATTATGCTTCTCTGCTTCATAAACTTTCACAACGCTAGTTGGCAACGCCGTACGAACAGCAGCCAGGCGCAGTTGTTCTAACAAAAATTAATAAATTAACTTCCTGGACGCATAAATCATTCGCCCGTTTTGCGACTGTCAAAAATGCCTAACCCACCACCAACACCACAATTGAACCGACTGTGTAATAACAGTAATACTAACAAATGACAACAACAGCAGCGCATACGTAGCGGCCTACCCGCTGCTTTGCCACAAATAGCAACAACATTAACAAAAGTAAAAGTATGACTGTAACTAACGGAAATCGCTACGCTTTGGAGCCGCTGCGGGTAGGCGCTGCAGCTTGCCACAAATATGTATGTGCGCTTACCGCAAAATGTGAAGAATTTCCCAAGCTTTGCCGCCGACTGGCTAGGTGCCTGCCACTAGGTACAGTTACACACCCATACGTAAGAAGTATTTATATCGCACTTTCATAGCAGCACGACATGAGTTTAGTCCTTGCGTCTAGCTCTCTCTATGCCGGTCTGCACTGCCTGCCTGCCTGCATTCCTGTGTATTGCAGCTTTTCCGGTTCGCTCGCTTCGTGCGTCTGCCAGCGTGTGTGCTGGCGTTCTTAATACGCTCATAATTTTTACTTTACATAATTTAATGTCCGTTACCTGATTCCAGACAGAGTGACACACACGCTCAGCGCTTAAGAGGCGGATGGAGCGAAAAATAATAATTTTCCAGGTTTTTTTGTCAAAAACAAAACAAAAACGGCAACAACTTTCGCACATAAATATCATAGTGCCAGTATTGCCGAGTTATCGCCAACTGCTCTAGCTCCCTTTATCACCATTCCGTCGCATCTTTTGCATAGTTGACTCCTTCATCACTTCCACATCCACTTTCGCCTCTTGTACTTCACCTCCTCCCTCTCAATCTGCGGCACTTTTATTTACTCCGCTGCCGAGTTTTATGATATGTTATGGTGAATTTATGATATCGTCAACAATATTGCCGGTAGCAACAGACACGCACATGTAACGGCTAAACCAAACGAGTGTACGCGTGTACTCAGATATCAGGCTTATATTACAATAAAATGTCTCCAGGCGGCGGTCATGGTTACAGGCGATATATGTATGTAAATACATAAGTATAGCACTTGCTGTGTGATAAATGTACTAAAAATCGGAGAAAGAACAGTTTCAAAATAAATCCAATTTCGTCAACTCAAATCTTTAAAACGCATAAAGCAGATTCACAAAGAATTAAATTTCAGAAGAGCTAAAAGCTTTGTAATTCAACAATTTTTAAATAGTCCAGTAATTTAAGCTTAAATTAGGTTAGAGTATATATAGGGTATACCTACCATATGTAGGTTTTGAGACAACTTTAGGGTGTCAATATACAAGTATTTACAGACATATAAGTGGGTATATCGAATTCCGAGGTGAACTTACTACTATAGACTGGACTAAAACCAAAACATAACGTTATTGCTTATTCGGTTTTTATTCAGACAGATAATTGTCTTTGGCTTTCTGGTCGATTTTATTGTCAGACATTGATTTCTCTTCAAATTATAATAAGGTTATTAGTCTCCCAAAGAAATTCAGACTTGACAGTAATAGCAGTTCACTCTAATGTCAAAATTTTATTTATTTTGGCAGCTCTAGAAGCTTTTGTTTCTGCACTATCCGCAAAAACCTCAAATTAAGGTTTGATTCTTACTGTAGTATTTTTGAGCAAAATATAGTAAAACTTTATTCATAAATTTAATATTCTCAAAACGCTTTCCTGGGAGCGGCCGTTTGGGTTTACTGAATAGGCAGAAGTCGCACGGAGCTAAATCAGTCGAATACAATGGTAGTGGCTAGAAGAATAATCAATACAGCGTTCACGGTCCATTTTCATGGTGCAAAAACTAAGAGTTGTCGGTCAGTAATTCCGGCCTCTTTTTAAAAGCTCCGCGCAACTGCACATAATACTCAATTAGTATTCCTTCTTGACAGTTTGGCCGGTCGGAGGGAATTCTTAGTGCATCACACCTTGATAATCGTAGAAACTGTCAGCATTACCTTGATTTTTAACCTGTTTAGATGTGGTTTTTTCGCTGTCGGCTCAGCTTTGACCGATATTCGGCCGGTTGATCGTCTGTTTCTGGGTCGTAACCAAAGAATTAGCATTAACACCAACGTCAGCCTCGCAATCCAACGCAGAACAACTCTTTCCAACAAGTCTTACTTCGGACGGAGAGGGCAATTGAGAAGTAAAGTCGTCTCTCGATGAACAAATACCACACTATATAAGTAAATCATTATTCCATTCCTGTTATTTGGTGCAGAAGCTTGGACGATGACAGCAACCGATGAGTCGACGTTACGAGTTTTCGAAAGAAAGGTTCTGCGAAAGATTTATGGTCATTTGCGCATTGACAACGGCGGATATCGTAGTCTATGGAACGATAAGTTGTGCGAGATATACGACGACATTGATATAGTTCAGCGAATTAAAAGACTGGCTAGGTCATGTTGTCTGGATGGACGAAAACACTCTAGCTCTGAAAGTATTCGACGCAGTACCCGCCGGGGGAAGCAGAGGAAGAGGAAGAGCTCCACTCCGTTGGAAGGACCAAGTGGAGAAGGACCTGGCTTCGCTTCGAATATCCAATTGTCGCCACGTAGCGAAAAGAAGAAACGACTAGCGCGCTGTTGTTAACTCGCCTATAATCGCGTAAGCGGTGTCTACGCCAATTAAGAAGAAGAAGAAGTTTGTTTCACACACCTTTCTTAATACCACGATTTTTGAAGCTTTTTTTCGTTTGCACCTTTTAACTCATTTCCCCTTATTTGTGTAAAACAACGTTTGGAAATACTTTTAATACACCAGACCCACTTAAACCATTTATTGATTCCCGAAATTAAGTTTTATATCTCAACATCAACAGCTTGAAGTTCGTAGCTAACACCCCAACCAGTAACAATTTCGCAGAACTCCATATGACCCATAAATGCTTAAATTGCCTGCTCAAATAACATTTTAAATGATCGTAAATTACACATTACAAGATTTTTAATGACTTTTTGCCAAAAAAAAATATTTTTTACAATATTTAAAATTCAGTTAAATGCTCGAAAAGGCCGAAAGGAAAAACAGTGAAATAAAATTGTACGTGTACACCACAGACATGGGTGAAGTAGAAGACTGTGGCACTGCGCTTGACATTAACGAAATGGAAAAGACACATTTACGCTTAAAAAATATTGTGAAAATCAAGCTAATGTTGGACAACGATTAAATTTATTACAATTTTTGCGCGACACGTGTTTTGAATAAGCAACTAATTTTAACGAATTTCGGTGATTTCGCTGCGTGGACAGTTGGGAGCGCGCGAAAAACAAAAGCAACAAAACAAAGTAGCCATCGAAGTATCGAACTTTTGACAAAAACGTCCAATGTTCTCAGCACGTTCATAACAATTTTTGGAGTCGGCAGCATTTTCTGGTTATTGCTGTTGTTGTGCGTGTGTCATTTTTGGCTAAGCTGTCAATCAAAGTCACAACAGCAGCGCTTAGTCCATTTATAATTTTCTACACGGCAGTGTCTTTTCAATTTTGTATATGTATTTCTTTATTTAAGTTTTTTTCTGCTTTTAATGTATTTTAATATGTTTTGGTTGTGGTCGGGGTTACCCACCCGCACGACCAGCAATTTTATAATTTTGAAGTATTTTACGCCATGTCGCGCTGTCACTCTTTGGCTGTAATGAGATTACTCATTAAATTTCTACTTTTTTGGTTTTTTGCTTAAACATGGACATGGGTGACGTCTACGTGATTTTGGTGACTACAACAACAGTGTATATGTATATATTTTATTGTCGATTCTTTATCGGCTTTGTTCATCGATTGGCTTCGATTTGATTGCCGTTGCGGCGTTTCGGCTTGTTGCATATCCGTGTGGTCACTGTTGTTGTAATTTTTATGTGCAATGCAATTGTAATTAAATTTGGTGGTAAAATTTTTTGTTTTCAAATAACTTTTTATACTTCAAACAAGGTTAATTAAGTTACCCACGAAGTGGAGCGAGCTGAGTCGAGTTTGCTATCCCCGTCTTTCTGTCTGTATATTTATACGCGAACAAGCTCCTCAGTTTTGCATATATCGATTTTAAATTTTACACATGTCTTTCTGTTCTCAAGAACCTGTTCATTTGTCGAAACCGTTGATATCGGGCGAATATAGCATATAGCTGTCATACAAACTGATCCATCAAAATCAATTTATTTTATGGACAACTTTTTTATCTGAAGAGGTATCCTCACGTTATTTCGCATAGATCATTCTCCAAGTCAACAGCGCAATCTCCGAAGACAGTGTTCAGTTTGGACTGATCAAAATAAACTTTTTTTTTAAATATTTTGTTTTTTATGATTTTTTGTACTAAAAAGCCAGCTGTTAAATAAACTGGCCAATCAAACTTACGTTATTTACTTTTTTGTGAAATGTATTATAGCTTTGGTGCAACCGAAGTTAACGCTTTTTTCTTGTTTGTTGTACAAATAATTTTTTATGAAATAAACTTTTTCAAATAATTTTGTTATTAGTCTCCCAATTTCATTTTTTATATTTATTTACAAAAAACAAAATAATTTTTTACCTCAAATTTTTAGTTTCGGTTTCTCTTTCAGTGCGTTTCATTTTTTCTTGTCGCTTTTTCAAATCCTCTTCATTCGCCAATATTGCTACAATCGCCTTCAACCGGTTTTTAATCAATTCTTAATCATTGCCATTTGTTACGGTTCATTATGTTGTTGTATCACTTTAAGTTTTTATAGGTTTTGTCTTTTTTGCGCTTCGTATTATTTATTTTATATTTACTAAAGAGCTAACACATTTGTGAGGTGCTTGAAAGTCTCTCAGGCATACAAACATTTACTCCAAAAACAAACAAAAATACTTTTGACTTAAATGCGCATAAATCGAAAATTAAAAATTCAACAACTGCACATTAAATTGAGTTTGGTGACATAAAAATTGACACAAATTAAGTTGGTCGCGCAATTAACACGATATTTATGTTAGATTTCTTTGAATTGATTTTCATTACTTTTGCTTACGGAGAATTCAGAGTATAGGCTTTTACGGCAAAACAATTAGCTAGCGCCTTACTTTGCTGCAATAAAATTGTTTTTATTAATTTTAACTCATTTACATACTTAATTGGTATTTAATTATTGGGGCAAAAGATAACTTTATAAAAGATACAAGGTCTGTCGTAAAAGAAACAGGACTCTTAAAAAAAACAACAAAAAACTAATATTTTTCAAAGGTTATATTTTTTTATTCAAAGTAGTTTCCTTGTGCTTCGATACAGCGTTTAGCCCCTTCAATTGCATTTCAAATGAGTGTTTAAGGTCAGTGACAAGCGTCGACCGATGACACGGCGTATTATCGTGCAACAGGCGCTAGGTCCATGCCTCACGGTATTGTGGTCGAGCACGACGAATGCGTGACAAAAGACGCTTCATAACACCATGGTAAAACACAGCATTAATCGTTTGGCTAGGTGGGACGAACTCTCGGTGTACAATACCCTCGAAATCGTAAGCACAAATCAGCATTGTCTTTATTTTTGACTTCAGAAGACGACCGACTTCTGATCGTCACAGAGGTCCTCACGACCTTCTTGGAATCTCTTAAACCACTCATGCACATTACTACGGGATAGGCACAGATCACCATAAACTTTTTTCATCATTTGAAATGTTTCAGTAAACGTTTTACCGAGTGTAAAACAAAATTTAATATTTGCTCTTTGCATTTTACGACCGATGACCAAAAGCTGCTGTCACTTTTTGATCGATAACATCGATTGTAGTTATCCAATTGTCTTAAAATTTTTACGAAATGTCAACAAGAGATCAAACTTTTTATTTAATATACCCACCAATAGGTGGCGCAACCAGAAACAATTATATTTAAAAAGTTCTGTTTCTTTTGCGACAGACTTTGTATGCATATTTTTCATAAGTAAATATTTGTACGTGCATATTTATATCTACAAAGATTTGTCTAAGATGCTGCAAAATATAAAATAAAATAAATGTATGTTCTCTTGTTTTAGGAAAATATCGGCACTCTCTGCTTTATGCATTTCTCCGTCTAGTAGGGTGAGTACGACTTATTCCTTTAAACTATAATATATAATGTATAGTATATATATATATTAAGACACAACACCTTTAAAAGTATTAATTTTTAAACAAATAATGAAACTTTCTTCCGAAACGAACGAATAATTTTTATAAATTGCTACAATCATCTCAGTAGAACAATAATTAAAGTAAAAGTTTTCTTTATATTTGCATTAACTGAAAGATTTTCGTAAAGCATAGTTTGAATGATCCAAGTTAGAAGAACAATTTTCCATTCCGTTCGATATGCAATTGCCATTTTGAAGGTAATTTCATAATGCCACTCTCATAGAAACACTCGTCCTTATTAGCAAAAAAAATTTTCGGTTTTTGCAAGCTTCTATTGAACCGAATTTTTCGCCATTATTTTCGCATTAACTGGAAGGTTTACTCAGCATAGTTTGAGGTTTCCAAGTTATGAGAATATCTTCGATAAGTTCTTGCCATTTCGTAGGTTTTTTTATAATGTCACTCTCATAGAATCGTACCTCGTTCCTATCGACAAAAAAATTGCGACAGTCGATTTTTACGAGCTACTCTTGAAGTGATTTTTTCACCTGCAAAACTGTTAGCCGTTGACAATAACGAATAGTAAACACTTGGTATCAGATCCGGAGTGTAACTTGGATGCTTTAGAACGTCCGAACCAAACTCATAAAACTTGTGGCTGTCTAGAATTACAATTGAATTGTGTGACCTGGCATTGTAGTAGTGAAACACAATTCCTCTCCTGTAGGCCAAAGTTGAGCGCTTCTAGGCGTTTGCTTCTTTCAGATGTTCCAATTGGTAACAGTGTATATATGATTCCCTGCCAATCTCACCAGGCATATAGCAAAACCATATGTCCATACCATAACTGAACCACACGCTTCAGAAATGGTTCCCTTTTGTTGCGAGTCAGCAGCGATTATCAGATGGAAATTCTACGTGGTTCATAAGGTTTTTTGCATTAACTCCTGTGGTACATCGAGCTTTTTTTTGTATTATCCAGTCTTAGTAAAATAGTTCTAAACGAGTTTTTGTGCCATGTTGAGCTCCTGAGCAATCGAAAGAGTGATTACATGGCGTACGAACTTGTTTATTTCCATTATTTTGTCGCTATTTCGGACGATTGACCTACCAAATCCAGTCCAACTTTAACATTACCGGAACTGTGTCGACGAAACCCAGATTGCGTGAGATTGGCTTTTACAGTATCAGGACCGAAAACACTATTTACATTTTAAGCCGCTTGGCTTACGCTTTCGACTTCATAGGAACTGTAAATTATATCGTATTTTTTCTGTGCTGACATCCGTCTTTGCCGCCTGCTCAAATAATATCACAAAGGCGATTGCAATCAGAAACGCCTGGGTAAACTTTCGATAGAGCTTAAAGTGTGTGTAGTAGACAAACACCTTTGCGAACTCCAGTGTTTCAGAGTATAAGATACAGGAGGTCAAGTCCAAAATTTGCGTGAGATAATTGTTTTGTGCATTTCTTACGTTCTGATCTAAGTCTAATTTTGATCAATTAAATTCTTTGATTAGATACTACAAACACTTTCTTATAGGTGCTATTTTTCTATGAACAAAGTTAACAGATGTCTACTCATTTATCAGCCTTTCTCTTTCATATGTTTTTTTTTTATTTTTTTATTGGTTCGTTGTTGTTGCATGGGCTCTTTTTATTACACATTAAGCGACCAATAACAGGTCATCCACTTCAGATTAATAATGTGTGGCGCTAAAATCCCAAAAACGAGAAAACCAACAACACTACGCTAGAAAATACGCGCTAATAGTGTTAAAAGAAATTAAGAGACAAAAATCCATATCTAATTATGAATAAAATAACACCATTATCGGCGGAATGAGGGCGTCAGCGGCTGCTGGTACGGGCACGGCAGAGGTGTTAAAACCGTAAAACGGTGGTGAGGCTCAGCCATTTTTTTCTAGGTTTTAAGTGGATTGGTGCTCGTTTCAAGAGGAAATGCCGAGCGTGTGTGTCGCTTGTACATGTTATGCCCATTTAATGGCATTTTAATTTTATGCAAATACGCGCAATCAAATCAGTAGTGACACTCTAGCCGTATATATAATATATTCATATATACAACACTACATATGTACATACCTACATACATACACATATATTTTGCCGCTTTGTTGCGACAAAAGCTCAGCACCTCAGCTGGTCAGCGCTGTCCAAGGCACTTGGTGATTTGATTGTTCGCTTGCGACCCTTTTGTTGTTGTTTGTTTGGTCGGTTAGTTGTGATTTGTTGTTTATTTTCGGTGATATTTTATATAACTGAATTATTTACGTTTGGCTTTTGTATGAACAACGTGAAAATCTTTAATGTTATGCTGATATTATACATAAATGCATTAAAATCACTAAGTTTCCCCGTCGAGTGTGGAGAGTACACCATATAGTAGTCATAGAAATTATGAGCCTCATTAGGCTTTCGTAAGCCGCTCATTAATCAAAGCAAAAAACAGAAGTAATAAAATTGAAGAAATAGTTTTGATGATTTGTAGACGATGATGAAAGCAGTACATATTTATAGGTGAGAGTTTTACAAATTTAAATATAGATTTTTACACTTTGTGCTATGTACATATGTACAATGTTCTGCTTTATCCTGGTTTTATTAGCCTCTTCTTCTGCTCAGCCATAGAAACTGACAATAAGTATGTATTATGCGTATTTGGAGAGTTTTATTTAATATAACGATATTGATTACCGAGAATTTATACTCCTTTATCTTCTTATAAACTGTTGGAATTTTGGTTACATAGGTACATATGTACTGTGGGCTTCACAACACAGATTTAAGTCTGTCATTTTTTAAATACACTTATCTCATATTTTTTATAAATTGTCCGTATTTGCTTGTACAATTTACTAATATATACATTTCATCTCAACTCCCTAAAACTTGCGTTCGCGGGGAATGTTCGACGGATCACTCTAAACAGTTTTGCTTAAGAGACTATGAGTCTAAAATCATATTCGACCCAGCGATTTTTAAGACAAAGATGAATAATTAGTTGTATTAGAGACATACAACATATGTGATGTAACTAGTTGTCCGGTCTAACCAATTCCATCAAATGCATCAATACACCTATATAACTTAAATTTCATTCAGATATCTCAAAACGAACGAATTTTTATCTCTCTCCAAAAATTTCGCTTTAAAAGCGCTGGCTCAAAACTGGGCTTAGACCTATAATCTCTTTGGAAAAAATGTTCAAAATGATCCATAGAATCAGCATACGCGATCTTCCATCTTTTTAGCTCCCTGTGAATCAATCAATTAAAAAAAAAAATGTACTACAGGTACAGGTATATATTGAAGATAGAAAGCATAAATAGAGAGCACTCAAAGCACGAATATAAAGAAATTTACTTCTGGAAACATTAAACTCCTCTGCCTTTAATTAGTGTGGTCATTATCTATGGGTTTCATTGTATAGAGGAAGGCCTTTTTCCTGTAATTTCGCTCCGTATTTGTCCGTCTTTTTATGGCGTTCTCTTAACCTCTTAGTTGGCTCAAAATTTTCAACTCGAAAAGTTAATTAAGAATCTTTAATATAATATCAAAGTGTGCTTTACAACATTCGGGACTTCAAATATATACAAAGGATATTTGACCCAGTATTACCATTTACTTAGTAATAGTCTTAGATCTTTTAGATTTGTTGTCATTCTTGCAAAAAAAATTCAAAAATATAACAAATTTTTCCTCTCTACAAATCAACTAAAATAAGGGAAATGTAGCCTCAGTTAAGGGGTCCTGGTGGTCTGGAACGCTCAAATTAAGGGGAATTTTTTTTAAGGTTTAAAAAAAGAGCAATCGATTTAAAATTTTTACAGTTTATTTATACACTTATGAAATGTACAAAAATATTTTTTTTGTTAAATAAAAAAATGTTTAACAATATTAAAAATGGCGTCCAAAAAAAGCTATCTTAAAAAATGACTCCCGGTGCCGTTGTTGTTGTTGACTCTTCAAAACATCTGAAACATAAAAACCAAATAAATTATTAAACACTAGGAGTGCAACCAAAAAAAATTGAAAATTAAAAAAATTTCGCGCTTTTGAAGTTCAGATTCTGAAAACAGCTATTTTTGGACCAGTTTTAGATCGAAAAAAAATCGAAGTTCTTAAAATTAAAATTTGATCGTAGTCCCGGCGAAGATATTGATCTTATAAACAACATACATATTAAAATTTCAAGTGATTCGGAAGGATAGTTTTTTTTTTCATCAACGGCGCGCCGAAAAAAGTAGTTTTGAGATAAATGACGTACAAAGCATCCATTCATTGAGCCCCTCGACCGCGCGCTACCTGCTCAAACGGCTGTAGAAGCTAAAATAATGTGAATATCCTTCCAAAAATTTTACAGTATATTCTTAAAGGACTATACTTTCGAACTACCAAACAAAAAAAATTCGATTTTTTGAAAATACTCGTTTATCGTCAACTTGAAATCAGACTAAACTATTTTGTCATTTGCTCTATCGTTATGGCTATGAATATGCTGTCAATTTAACAACATACAGCTATCTGAAAGCGTCCTCTAATTGTTATAAATGACAGAAAAATAAATATGCGACTCTAAGATATAGACCATATTTTATACAGACAAGTGTAAGGAATATCCTTATAATAATGTTCATATATGTTCATATAATAAGATAGCTTTGGTAAAATACAAATGCGAAATAAAAAGAAACCAGCCTTCTTCTGAAGTAATCTTAAAGCTTTACTGTCCGTTTTCTTATAATCGGTTAGTATTTATTTATCTTTGAACTTCCATTTTACTATGTTATAATTTGAATCTTTCGGATTTCGGACTTTCATGTAAGCTTTTACATTGCGCGAATATCTCCAGAGTATAAAGTAAGAATGTATTGTTCCATTATTTTATATGCTTTATGAATAATGTCTAGGCTCAAGTGCTGAACTCGTATGCAACTTTGATGTTGTAAGATGACAATAGGACGCTAAGTAGTAGTTTGGCTAACAGTTTGATCTGGATAAATTTTCTTTGGCTTGGCTTAGTTCGAATGAAAAGTTCTCTATGACATCAGTGAAGGAATTGGCTTGATTAATTTCGACTAGTAGCAACGCTTGTCAAGTAAATAATATAACTTTCGACTTGAATTTTCGACTTGCTTAATAAATATGCAAGTTAAGCGCAACAAATGCGACTCATATCACAAATTTCGTATGTGTAGTCCATGACCCCTACTGTTTACTTAATTACCGCTTCACTTAAACGTATCCCTTCATTTTAATTCCCAGCTAAATTTTATTGCTCTCCACTAAAATAAAAAAGCGAACTTTTATTGCCGTGGAATGTCGGGGAAAACACATTAAAATAGAAGTTGGCTGCTCCCGCTGTCTAGCCATAAATCAACATTGGCGCCTCTGGCAAAGCGTCGGCTGAGCAACGGCCGATTCAAGTAAACATACTCTTAAACGCCAGCGAGAGGAGGTGAGTGTAATGAAAAGCGCGCAGCTAAAGTAAAAGCAGCGTGGCGCGTGTTGTTGTCATTATGACAGCCATTTGCATAAAAGCGCTTCACCAACACCATCGTTGAGAAGCGATGGGTAAAAGCAGTGACACCAGCTGCGGTAGCGGCGAACAATAGCCGCCTCATCACGAGCGCCGCGCTTGACCCACAAATCAAACGGCATTAAAACGTGCCACACTTTATTGCCTCAAATGGCGTTGTGTGGCAACAAAACGTTAAATGACATTGACATTTTATTTATTTGAATTTTGTTTGGCAATCGTAATAAATAAACCGAATAAGCTAAATTGAGAAGGCGGGATGAAAATGTAAGCAATTTTTTGGCTCTGAGATAATTAGCTGATTACGAAAGTGAATGAATTTCGGATGTAAAGTATATGGAGTATAAATACAATATTATTACAAACTTTTATATTATAGCACATAGATGATCATTTTAATCATTGCATAAAGCCTGGTACCATATACCAAAAAATTTAGAAAAAGAGAAAGAGGGAGAGAGAATAAAAATTGAAATATATTCTTAATAGGCAATTACAATAAGTTCTCTAGCCCGATCCGATAGACTGTTGGCAACCACTTCACTTTTTATTAAAATTCATCCCATCTATATATTGAAAAGGGTCTGTAAGTACGACTTGATATTAAAATGAAGTAAAACACTCAAATTGGATCAAAATAGGTTCAGTTTTCTTTTATTACGTGGATAATATTACGCCATTTATGATTTGAACAAAATGTCGGGTAAATGATCACTACGACTCCGTTTGCATATCTCCACACCGTTTACACCAATTTTCGATGACTGGATTAAGCTTTTCGGCTCGAATATCAGCTAAAGTGCGGCAAATGTTGTCTTTGAGCTTCTCAAGTCTTTTTTGATATATACCCCCAGAGAATAAAACGAGTCGCCAAACTTTCTTTGCAATGTCTCCACGTTAAGAAGTGAAACATCAGGTGGCGTTTCGTCTCGTTGGGAGTAGAGATCGTCCGCGGCGATTTAATCAAATTCCGTGAATAAGTTGGACAACATAATGTTATAAGACTTGCTATTGATGATAACGGCATTTTCCGCTTGATTTCGAAAGAAATATTGCACGATGATGCCGCCATACTATAATAGGCACCAAAAGCTAAATTTTTCTGGATGCAATTAGGTTTCCTGAATCATACGAGGATTTGACTTACCTCAATTTTTTGATAAAGCCATTAAGCCAAAAATGGACTTCATCTGAGAAGATGATTTTTCGATGAACGTTTTTTATAGTGAATATGAAATTTTGTTTCAGAATCTAGGATATTTTTCAAGCGTTGTATAAAAGTGTTATAATGGCCAATCTTATCCACTAACAAAATTTGACACAAATCCGAAAACGAACATGGCCGCCATGAGCTTTCAAAATCAAGTCATCACTATTGGTAGACGCTATACATAGCCGAACTCTTATGGGGGTACTCTCATGTGAACGCATACATTTTACCACTTTTTAGGACAATTTTTTTTAAGCGACAACACAATTCAATCATTTTAATTTTTTAATATATTTTTATTTGTATTTTGAAATATATTTTGAAATGTACAAAAAAAGTTTTTTTTTTCGTTTTTTACATTTTTAATATATTTTTTTTTTAAATCAAAGTAGTCCCCAACAAAAAAAGTAGTTCACTGGTCATGGTGATAGCGGCTGTTCATGCTGTCTGAAATAAAAAAAATCGAATGGATCATTATTCAGTAGTTCTGCGGCTATCGTGCCTACCAAATATAATCAATTTCATTAAAAAAATTTGTCGAACTTCAAAAACAAGTCACGAAAATCTTTTTTTTTTCGTTAAAAATCGTTTAAGAAAAATATTAAAATATTTTCGAAAATAAACAATTCTGGTAGGGACGATAACTATAAATGAGTAGAAGAACATATGTAAATTTGTAAATTTTAAAGCAATCGGTTGAATACGTTTTTTTTAGGACCATGACAGTTTCAGAAAATGATGATTCGAGAAAAATGCGATTAAGACAGTAAGACAGGTAGGCACTAAGAATTTCGGTCTGAATTTTTCACAGCATGTTTTCAATAGGTGTTACTGTCAAAATATAAAAAAAATCGATTTTTCGAAGTGATTACATGAGAATACCCCCTTAACAATTCCCAAACATGCCCATTTTCACTGGAGATATAATTACTCCGATGCCTAGAACATATTATTAATGAAACAAATTTATTATCATTGCTATACAGTCATATTAGAACTATAATAAAATCAAACATACATGCATTTATTATTTTTTTTCCAAATGCAATATACATACATTATATGAAGAAATTTCTCACCGCCCTAGGAGCACTAACAGTTGTTCAAATTTGATATTTATGGAAAGTCTCTATCTACCTTAATCTGTGGCTCAAGAAATACAAGAGCCTGAACGAAAGATGCTACAATGTATTACTCAAAACCTTCGGGGCAAAGTCCCGTTGTTTATCAAAGGCAGCTAGAATGCCTCATACTGACGCCTTAAGAACTTTTTTCAACTTTCAATATTCATCTTAGGTTTCAGACAAGTAAATGCTTGTCCGTAAACAATATTTCAGAGTTTTAACAGAGAGGAATGTGACATTCGTCATAGCTTTTAGATAAGAAACCACTTGAAGTACTTAACATTATCTGAACCTATAACTGTAAATAACCTATTTACAAAATCTATGTTCCCAATTTCAAAGTGGAATCGTCAAGCAGCGTAAGTCCTTTACAGGATGTCCCATGGATCACCATCAGGAACAGGCTCTTATTTTCATTAAACTAAGAACTGTCGCTTGGGTAGTATCATCAAATTATCACGAAGAATATCGTATGTGGCTACAATAACAAGAAGTATGACCATTAGCGAACTCTTTCTTGGTATAAACGCAGTCTTGAGCAACAAAATTACGATACCGTATAATATTTTCAGAATTTTTTCTAAAAAACTGCAAATCACTATGAGATTACTTTGAGCTAAGCCATATTTAGTATAATTCATTACACACGTTGACCATGAAATACACTTAAGAACCTGTAAGCCAAATGTTGTTCCCACAAAACCAAATCTAATCTGCGTTATCTACTCTTCAACTACTCTTCCCACATCAGTTTAAGCACTTTCGTTCCACGCGATTCTAATCAACAGTCTCATCAAGCGTTAACCTGTATATTATCAATAAAAAAAATCGTCACCAAACAACGCCTAAGTCATAAACTGCAGCGTGTGACTTCATCAAAGCCACATTAGCCACTTCGATAAGTTGTGTTCAAAACGCTTTTGCTCACAAACTCTTTGCCATACCAATTTTCACCATTTAGTATTAGTTGATGTTGCTGCTGTTGTCGTCATGCACAATTTTTCCAACGGCTACATAAAATACTCAATTTCATTACAGAAATTAAACGTAGCTCAAGCATAAAATTACCAACTTAACACCCGCTTAAGACTTATAGTTTTTGTCGTGTGCTCTCTCCTTCTCCATAAAATTTTTTGTTGTCACTGACGTGGTAAAGTGTGTTGCATGCAACGATGCGTTTTCTTGTTTGGTTGGTCGGTTATTTGTATTTGCTTATATGCTTTTTTTTTTCAGTGTGGCTCCAACATTGCTGATATACTCACAACTTTGCTGATTTTCATTTATTTTTGGTTGCGGGAATTAAACTGGATTTGGTGGTAAGCCAACACTTTCTAACTCGTTTTTAGTGATAAAAGATTTCTGCTGTGTCAAAATAGTGGAATTTAGGATATGAGAATATCATCTAAGATGTCATACGTGAGGAGGATTCGGAAAAATAAAATCAAATTAGACAATACGTTGCTTTAGAATCGCAAGGTAGCTGCCTAAGATAAGCTTTGGTATATATCTAAGATGAAAATTATCTACTTCGATTAAAAGGCATCTACGAATCTTATCAAATTAGCGTTATAGTTCCGAATTTTTTGAGGCTCATATATTTATGTACTCAAAAATATAAACGGCTCCGTTTCGTAGTCCAAGTTTATCGTGGTTCCATTTGAATACAGTTTTTTAATCCGGAAAACATTGCCTATTGGTTGGCAATGGCTATTTTCGGTATAGATTTCTTTTGCTAAATCGAATATACGAATATGTCATTATCCGTAACTAACTTGGTATTTCTAGTCGTACAATTCAAAAACCACTCTTAGAATTAACATATAGACCATATATCCATGAAATAACTAGAATGTTTGAAGCTCAAACAAAAAATGCTGTCCTTCCTTTCATAGAAAGTTGAAGACGATAAAGATTCTCATTCTAAAAATAAAAGCTTAGATACACCATTTCTAAATTACCTACTCTTAAAAAAAAAACAAAGAAACTCTAAATTTAATGGCACATGTTTATAATCATTCGAGATAACATTGTTTGCCATTTATTTTTTGAGGATTATCTCTTTCAAATGATGGCCGCGGCTACATCTTAGAAGGTCAATCCGTTGAGCCCAATTTTCGATGACTCGTTCCAGCATTTCCACTGGCAACTGGCAAATGCCGGCGTGATGGTTTGCTGAAAGGCCTGATTCGAAGCGGGATTGTCCGCATACACTTTAAACTTTACAAATCCCCACAGGAAAAAGTCTGACGGTGTGATATCACAAGATACTGGTGGTCAGTCGACCGGTCCAAAACGTGGAAATATCTACTCACCGAAGTGTTCTCTGATTAAATTCATTGATTGATTGTTTTTTTCTTAGTGAAATAGCAGCTCTTGAATCTCTTTATGTTGCTCTTCGTCTAAAATGCGGCATTTTTTTTTGTTTACATACCCATTGAAACAGAAATGAGCCTCATCTTCTTGGAACTTTTCAAGAGCCCCTAAGCGATGCGATGTCGCTTGGGAAGGTCGAGCGGCTTCAGTTCTTCCAAAAGCAGTAGTTTGCAGCTTTCAATACGTCAGTATTTTTATTTCAAAGAAAACTTTTTCTACACTAGAAGATTATTACTTATTATTACTGTTTATTCTAAGCTCAGTTACCTCCTTGGAGACGCTTGGGCTCGATTTGAGTATCACTGACTGACTTATAAGCTTGGATAAATGCATGCATACCTTATATTAAGTAAATATTTACTGCAAATTTGTACCAAAAATATTTTTCTTCAGTGCACTTCACCCGCTGAAAAAAAAATCATGTTCCTTCATCTAATTTTCGCGTCCATATTCATGAGCTTATGCCACAACATGCCCTACAACCTCAGCATATAAGTTTTAATAAAGTTTTGTTGAATTTTCAGCAACACTCCCTACTTCCTGCCAGCTTTTCCAATTACCCGAAAGCAACAACAACTCAACCTCACCTTTTCTCCACAGTTTAATGCCAAACTATCAACAGCGCCAAAGACCAACGATTTAGCGCCCTCAACTCTTAACACTCAGCTTGGCTGTAGTAGATGACATGGATTTTTTTTTCCTTTTACACAAGTTTTTCTAATTGTCGCATGAAATTTAAGCTGATAGGCTTAACGTGGCACGTTGAATGTAATTAATGGCTGTATGGAGATATAGCAATTTGAGTTCTTGTGTATGTGTTAGCGCTGGATGCTGTAGACAGCATGAATGAATTGCGCAGACCGTTACCGCAGACCAGCCACTCCATTTCACCCAAAGTGGGTCGCCAGTGCTGCGGCAGAAAAAAGCAACAGAAGTGGAGCAGAAAAGGGAGTATCTGCATGCGGGTCGTGAGTTGAGGTTCTAATGAAGCTATTATTATTGTTTTGTTTTGCCGCGTCGCAGTTCCAGACGTTTTTAAGCTTTTTTAAAACACTTGTGAAGCATGGCGTTTATTTATGTATATCAAGTTGCAGAGGGAAAAGTACGAAACTGCAATTATGCAAATGCTTCATGTAGTTGCCGGGTGGCGAAAACGATCATAACTGTAACCTACCTATATAGCATATATCATTCATATGATTATGAATAAATTACATATGTACGGGGGCGTTTTGATAAAATACTCAGTCTACTAAGGAAAAATAATTTTGAAGAAATAGTGCTTTAACCCAATGCACTTGACCCATCCATGCTTGAACTTCTTTAACCCATCTGGAAAATACGCTTTGGAGGTTTACAATGTACCCCTTCATGGTGGTGATAACCTTCTCATTCAGCTTAAAATTCTAACTGCCGAGAGAATTTTTCATGTTTGGACGCCAAAAGATGGGCCAAATGTAAAAGCTGTGGCAGCAGTTCTTATATGTGGCAATAGTTTCTACCATTTTTGCCGTGGCGATAGCGGGGATGTCAACCGGTTCATGCTCATGGCATCAGATCTCTTTTTTTCCTTGCTAAGACCCTCTCTCCATATACTTGTTGTAGTTCTTATCTTATCTTGCGAAGGGTTTACCATTACTTTCCGACCCGATGCACAACATTCGTCTTTTTTGGAACTGATTGAGCATCAGGCTCACTACTTCTTGGACTTAGATATGTGACAGTGGTTTTACGTTTTGTCGATGGTCAAGAAAGGATGCAGAAACTGCTTTGGTTTGATTTTGCAAAGTATCAAATCATGCTGCTTACCTTTTTCATATTCATTATTTGATACAAGATTGGTCCACGCGACCCTTGGAGTTGTACTCTTTCTCAGATATCTCGCGAAACTTCCATTAGAGATCTGTCAACAAGAGTCACTGTCATTTGTCACTTCATAATCAGTAATAGTCGTTTTCAAGGCGCCTGGCCTTGGCTCATCTAAAAGCGAGATGTGATTACATAAAAAATTCTATTGCAATGGTGTCACCATTGTGCGCTGAGGCCAACTATTTATCGAACCGCCCTCATATATGTAGATGTATGTATCGGCCTCATGCAATTTTTTACAGCATGCCTGCGAATTTAATAGAGATTTATAGCAAGCGCAGCAAAAATCATTTTTAAAAGCAAAAATAATTGAAAAACAAATTTAACGAGAATCACATAATTTTTGTAAATTTTCACTTCAACAAACAGCTTCCGACAGAATGTTGCACAGACATTTGTCACACATGTCATGGCAAAAAAACGCGTAGGAAAATATTTGTATTGATTTTTTTATTTACTTTTTTACGCACACATGGCAACCACCAACCAAATTTTCAACGGATAATTTAATTTATTATTTACATATGTATGTATATGGTATATATAGTGCTCATGATTGTACAAAAAAAAAATAATATTAAAGTCATAATAGTCAGAAAACAGCAAATAAAATTTGCCAGCTTGCTTTCTACTTCGACCGTCCTACCTCACAGCGCTTTTTTTCTTTTGCCATAATGTACACCCAACGGGAGACCCATTAAATCACAGTCACCAATGGCTGTTAAGCGACGAAAAAATCAATAACAAACGCGTAAATTTTTCACATAAAACGGCGTCATGCAACTCCTACTCACATGCGTATAAAAAACATATAGAAAAGTGCCGACGATACTGGTCTCGTATTTATTTTTGTACACAAAAAGCAACAAAAAATGTCTTAACAAAAAACCACATGCCGTTTTATGTGCTACAAGGTGGCATGGCAGTTTACATGATTTAGACGACAATAGCGTAGCACATAAAACATCAACTGAACAAGTGAAACGGTTTGGCAAGCAAATAATAAAAACGCACAATTGAACAAGTGGAACGGTTAGAGAAGCATGCTGATTTGTTTGACATTTACTGTAAGTGCTACGAGAAGAATGCATATGAAGGAGAATGTATGTTTAGGAAAGTTGTTGTCTAGAGAAAAGGGTTTATTAAATATAAGCTGCAGAATACAAAAAAGTAAGTGTTCAGCGAAGCTGGGTCTGCGAAATCGAATACTAAAAATAATAATAAAATTAGCACACAAAGAACTGAGTTGAACATAATAGTGCGAAAATCACAAAGGAAAAGCAATAAATTTCAGAAGTGGTTTAGGAAACTAGAAGAAACTTTGATATTGAAGAACAAATAGTATGCTTGTAGTAAAGGACTCCATAAGAACCTTTTAAATAGTTATAAGAAAAAACTCAGTATCGCAACTCGAAGGAGGTAAAAGCAACTATAATAAAATATGACAGAGAAAAATTGTAAACGCAAAACCTTAGGTAAAAGCTAAGTGAATAACCAAAAAGTTAATGTTAAGCGATAAAATGGCAATGTGGCAACCATGCACAGCTTGCCGACCTCTTTTTTTTGGTTATGTATATTTTTTTGTCAATTTCAAGGACTGTTGGCTGCAAAAATGGAGGTGTCGTAGGCCATGGTACTGCAGCACATTTAATAAAACGCAGACTGAAGGGAAGCGCGTGCCCGTGTTGTGTATTAAAATGGCTAAAAACTAACGATACGAGAAGATTTATTATAACCAAAAGCTGAATGCGGCAAGGACACAGCAGGATTCGTAATACTGCTTTAAATAGTGTGTAGTTTCTAGTTTCGCAATAACTTGGTTAGAGATGGAAGTAGACATTGTATGTGTGGGATGTGGATAGCCATTACCGGAAATGGATAATGGCAAGTGCGTGTGGCACAAAAGCAGATAAGCTAGTAAGGAGGCAACAAAACATAGTTGTGCGCCATATCCATATGCATACATTTTTCGTGATTTCTTCTAGCGAAGTACGGGATTAGTGATTTATGACTGGTATACGGCTCGTTTTTATTTATCTAAAGCTCGAACCATATCTTGCACATTTACAAGAACTGATTTTTATACACAGCTGAGGTGTCTTTCATATATGTATATGCAAATAAGGAGTATTTAGTTTTTTAAATATTTTTTCTATTTACACACTTCGGATATGAAAAAATTTAATTAATTGATGGATAGCTTTGAGGAATGAGCGACTAATGGGTGTTGCTTATTATTTTCTGGAAGAGTGTTGATAAACAGCATAAAGGAGTCATAAATATAATAGTACAACTTTTGTAAAAATTTCTCTGAAAAGCTTGACTTCCTATATTTAGAAAGTCATAATCTCAAATGTTAATAATTTTTAATTCTCTTCTCAACTTTTTCTTATATAGAACATCCTGTTAATTCTTGGTATGTAATTGATCAGTCGAGCTCATTTATCAGCATATACCACACACTGCACTTACCGCCACTAAAAATAATCTAATGAAGTAAAATCGCATGGACTAGATGACCATCTAACAGTCCCGTTTCTTGATAAAATACGGTTACCAAAAGTTCGATTTCACATGCTTTAAAGCTTTTTGCATCACCTTGCAGGAACCATTTAGCTTTCAGAAGATTGTTATAGACATGAAGTAACACAAGATATCGAATCATTTGCCCATTTTCTTTACTGTTGAGGATAACCTTGACTCCGTAGTCAAATTTAACACTGAAGTATGGACTATAAATACTCTTGGCATACAAATCACACCAGACCATTTGTTTTGTTACAAGGCAGTTTTGATTATAAATACCTGTGGCATACAAATCATACTAGGACAGCAACTTTTTAAAGTTGCAAAACAGTTTAGTAACGCAGTCTTAAATACAATTAACATAAATAACAATTTTGCCCTTCTTCTTCTTGGTATCTACAATTAAGCCGAAGTTTTATCTCATCACTGAACATGGGTTGGCAGTTAAAAACTAAAAACTTTCTTTTCAAGCAAAGAAGAAATCAAATTTGCAACGAAAATTATCTTAATAGGTTGTCAAAAAAATCTTGCGGTATTTTCGCTAGTTGGCGCTGAAAGCGCGTAGTTCAAGTTTTATTCGTCGCATCGGGTCGTGCTATACCTTTTTAGAAAGCTCATTTCACGCGCTAACACGTGTTTGATTGATTGTCGTTTCTTTTAAGTCGTTCATGAGTTATAGCGTCGCAAACATGGAACAAAATAAAGAGAAAATACGGCATATTTTACAGTACTACTACGATAAAGGCAAAAATGCATCTCAAGCCGCCAATAAAATTTGTGCAGTTTATGGACCCGATACAGTTTCCATTTCCACCGCACAACGATGGTTTCAACGTTTTCGTTCTGGTGTAGAGGTGGTCGAAGATGCGCCACGCTCCGGAAGGCCTCTCGTCGAAAATTGCGATAAAATCGCTGAATTGGTCGAAAGAGACCGGCATAGTAGCAGCCGTATCATCGGTCAAGAGCTGGACATGAGTCATCAAAAATTCATTTCAATTTCAATAAAAAAAAAAAAAATCAATAAAAATACCGCAAGACTTTTTTGACAACCCCTTATATCTAAAGTTCCTCTTGTGTTAGTATTTTCACGCTGATTTGACTGCTGTCTTTCTAGAGAAATTATATGCAACTCAACAACACATATTGTATGCGTACAACTGAACAAGTGAAACACAATAAACAGTCAATTGAACTTGTGAAACGTGCTTATTTTGACAGCTGCTTTCGCTAAAAGAATTCTATCCTCAAGAATGTTATATAATTATCAAAAAAAATTTCCTAAATCTACAGTTGTGTGCAATTGAACAAGTGAAACATGGAACAAATATTCAGCTGAATAATCACATTTTTTACAGAATTTGTGTATACATAAGGCTAATGTATAGTATAACTTAATAAATAATAATCATACAAATACTAATATTATTTAATGATTATTTCTATTAAATTTTATTAATAAAAGTAACTTTTTGTCCAAACTAAAAATTATCGAACATTTCTTAATTTCAATAGTTTCACAATTAAATTGTCGTAATGTGAAAATATCGTTTTTATCAACTTGAAAAATGTTCATGAAAAAAAAATAAACAATCACAATCTGCAATTAGGCAAACATCGAGCAGCACTTTCATGTCCACTTGAGAATGAAGCATTTCAATTTTTTACAATTCTGCACACAGATGTACCAATACAAAGTTTGTATTGCTTTACAACAACAGTTTCGAATTACATTTGTATTTAAGTACCCAAGCACACACGCAACGCACATTCCCAAAATGAAGAGCAACAAAAACTTGAAAGATTTAAGGGCAACACAGAAAAGCTACATCAATATTTTAACTGCTTGCAATTGCACACATGTGAGCGATATATTTTTATATGTATGTGTATTCTTTCCGAACCGAACTCGCCATCCACCAGCACCACCGTCATCACCAGCATCATTTACAGTAATTTTAAATCGCTTAAAATGCACAAAAACAAGACAACAACATCAATTGCCACCAGCACTCGCCCGAAATCCAGCCAGTCAGTCAAACAAACGCTTAACTCACTCGCTTTTGAACACTCAATCAGTCATTGCGGCAGCACGGCTGGCGCGGCATGTTGTCCAAGTCAATGGCCGCCTTCGTGCAACCGACAATCTGGAGTGCTCTCAAAGCACCAATTTGACACTTTTCAATTGTGGGTTTAACGATTTTTGTTTTCTTTATATTTATTAGTATTTAATTTTGTTTTTTTTCGCGGAATCAAAATTGTGTTGTTTCTATTTTGAAATTTCTATTGAGCTGTGATTACTGTACGTACTTTGAGCACACTATATTCGAGGCACATAAAAATACTTAGAGTTGTTTGATGAAAAAAAAATAATGCGAGAAAAAATTAATGCCAAATAGCTCATTACGTTTTGAGCACTTAATTACACTTTCTGAAAATTCAGCAGAAATAATAACAATAGCAAAGAGCGCTGGAAAGCAGCTGTCAATATGTCACAAATTTGACAAACATATTAATACTACTATTTACCTAAAAATATACATATGTATGTACAATATACATTTTTCAGGCGACATAATTACACTTGACTCAAGTTTTAATAACAACAATGCAATTTTCAAGTAAACTACAAATTATAGTTGTTATTAAAATAACTTCTAAAGTTTTTTAAATATATAATTAAAAGCAATATAAATTTATAAAATAAAATACATAATTTTGAAAAATTCGCCTCGGTTAAATATTGGGAAATCGGTTCAACCGATTTTGACTATATTTTTCAACCAGCTTAAGCTTATAAAATACCTATAGATGTCTTTACTGTCATATTATTATCCTAAATCATATCTATGTACCGAGTTGAGTTATATTATAGAAATTAGTATATGTATTAAAAGGGGAACTTAAGTGGCACACCTTGTGCGAAATTTTGAAAACAATTTGATTTTTTTTCATATTTCAATTGTTTATATTTTTACAAAAAAAAGTACTTAAATTTCAAATCGATATTCCAAGTAGCTTTTGAGTTACAGCGCTTTAACATGTAGCCGCTCAGTTCAATCAGTTCAATCAGCTTGATCAGTTTATTATTCGTTATCACGTTTTACTCGAAACAAGATTTTTCGAATTTGCTGCAGTGATAACTCGACGACTAATAATCCAATCACCATTTCTTCTGCATGTCCTTTATATAATTCTACATACAATGAGCTATCGGTTTTTTTTTATTAAACATCGAATTTGGCAAACCAGAAATGACCAAAATTTAGAGTAAATTTAAATCTTTTTTCACTTTTGAATTCTCTATTTTATCGTAGGTAGTATTTTCTAGTTTACCAAATTTTTTTAAATTTTAGGTTTTTAAGATGTCACAATAAGTGCGCCCCTTGCCTCTGCTAGTTTAATCGAGTTTTTATACAATTTTGATCACTTTTGAAATGTATAAAAATAATAAGATAGCACAAAAGTCCAACAAGGAACATTTCTTAACATAAACTCTGATTTGTCTCATATTCGAGATATACAAATGTACAATTCTGAAAAGCGAAATGATCTAAACTAAAACTAAATTAACCAGATAAGTGAAACTATAGTTGAATTATTACCAAAAACGATATTTACTTGAGACATGAAGATTATTATGTTAAATATACAGTTGAATATCATGGTGAAAAAATTCAAATCGATCCTCTAACATCAAATCCTTTCAAATTGCAAAAACACATTATAAATCATAGATGTGCGGGTGACTTTTTTATTTATTTATGATAACCAAATATTAAAGGACAGATCAATCAGCAACTATGGACATTGTGAAATGAGAAAACGAGATATGAAACGATAATTAAGGCAGGTAAAGATAGAATGCATAGAGAAGTGTATGTTGATGGTAATGGAGTACTAGTATATGATCAGGGGAAATATCTTGAAGCATGTTCGTCCTCAGGCACGTTTTCAGGCGGCGAAGTGGCGAAAAAGAACGTTCAGAGCTCGTCACAAGAAGTGTGCAGAGTATGCGATGTAATCTATGAATTATGGGGTATAGGTCTACATCACAGTTCTTCTATGTTCATAATGCAATAATCGGTAACATATTGTCTTTTGACTTTTGCTTCTGCCCCCTGTACTGCCACTGATCAAGTTCATCTTTTAGCTTCAAACGTTGCACGACATTGTCATTATTTAAAAGATCTTTGAATCTATCCATCAAGCAGTCAATAAGATTTTCCATTTCTTTGGCTTTCAAAGCGCATAATTTTTCTGGAACCAGCAAACTCAGTTGAAATCCATTCATCCTCTAGGAAAGCGCGTCTTCAAATCTTTGCCGATTGTATCCAACATATACATATACTCTGAGACCCTGTAGTATTATTCGCAACTGCGCACGCAGAAATTTTCGTGTTTTGTTTGTCGGCCGCAGATTCTTGGTTTTTATTTGTCAACTTTCAGTTCTGCCGCCATTTCGTGTCTGAATAAATAGATCGAAAATGTTCTTCAGCTTTTTGTCCGTATTTTATTTTATTTCTGAAATAAAACTGGTTTTTATTAACATTTAGTAATAATTTACAAATTTTTTTCTATTAATTAATTAATCTTATTAATTTGTCCACTGGTGTAATTTGCTTTCAAAAGGCTGATTTTATCAGCTTTTATTTTGCGTTTTAGGTTTACTTGCGAAAATAATTTGCCATAAATCGGCGACTAAGTAACATAATTTACACCTACATACAGTATAGTTTATACATAAATACATCTAGACCGTCTCTATATATGTACGTGCATGTAAGTATACAAGTATATGTATGTATATAAAACATACATATAATTTGTTGCTCATGCGTTGGATTATAATAAACAAAGTGTGATTAATGCGGTCAGCGCATTATGTCATTGTTACGAGGCGACTCCATATGTGGCTATGGCCACAGAGTCCGCGTAAAGCCGCATGCCATATTAAGCCTGCTACAATGGTACATATGTACATATGTATGTACATTTATATGAATTGTTTTTAATGTATCATGTTGATTAAAATATGTTGAAATATGTAAGGTAATAATTATAATACGAGTAAGTAAAATTAAAAACAATTATGTGTATTGAGTAAGCAATTAGAAGCTTTTCTGAAAAATCGGGTTCTGATCTTGAAGATCTGTATTTGACGACTCCTAATTCGAATCATTTGTGTTTTAAACTGTATAAAAAGGTGTTTTCAAGATTTTTGATCTGATTTATGAGATTGTCGCAAGAATCGAATGAATGGACCTACTTATAAGATGAAGAACATTTAATCTGATGAACAGCTGCTCTGAAGGGGGCAACTTGAATTTACAATGTAACTATGCAGTTTATTGGATTAGTTTTCAGCATAATTTGAACAAATGTTAATTAGATATTGAGGAAAGGAATTGAGAAAAATGTTAAGAGTTCAACAAAGCTATTTTATCCCAATGCCATCGAAGCCAAAGCTTAGTAATAATGTTAATCCTTGGCTAACAGCTTAGCTGAATACAGATAAATCAAGCTTTCTCGAGCCATTTCATTTCAATTTCCTCTCTGTTTAGAACCATCCACAGTTTTCAAACAGCTCATAATTAAAATGAAGTATTGAAAATAAGCTACTTAACGTAAACACCGAATCCTACTTTCGAAAGTGTTATTTAACTTCAAACACCAATATCCATATGTCATGCCCCATTATTTAACGAGATAAAAATAAGTACATATCTATCTATGCATTTTTGACCTGGAAAATACTGACTCCCTTGTTAGCAATTAAATTAAATTACTCTGGACGAAGATTTGGAGACTTGTTTTTTCTTGTAAGCAAAATCAGCTCTGTTAACCTGTGACCGTTTTCTATTCGTCACTTCTCTATTCGCTATCCTTGAATTCCTCGCTCTTTTCACTATCAGCTCTCTCCCTCTCTCTCTACCGCCGTTTGAATCGGAATTCAACTACTTATTTAATGCAAGAGAGTAGCTGGATAGCTCATTATACTCTCTCAATTAGTTATCTATCCATTCGTGCCATCATTTTAAATTTACACCACTTGTTTGTTTCAGGACCGTTCTAGTTTAGATGAGTAGAATTTCGAAATATTTCAACAAATTTTAATAAGCCTCACTCCAACAACATATAATTAAGAAACTGTTAAATTTCTATAAATTTAGAAAGAGAGGCAAAAGCAAACTTACAAACAAAATTGAAAAAAGCATACGAAATCCAACATAAGAAAAACACTGAAATCCATTTGAAATCGTATCAAACGCAATTCGTTCCATTAATTCAATGAAAATCTTGTCAATATTTTGACACGCAACAGCGGACAAAGCGACATACATATGTATGTATGTATGTATGTATGTTCATGCTGAAAGTTATAAACTTAAAAACTTGATCGTGCTTGGCAGTTGGCTGCCGTTTGCTTGAGCATTTCAAATTGGCGTAAATTAATTTTTGAAAATTAGCGTGAAGCTTAAATGATATTTATTTAATGATTTCATAGCAATTTGTCAGTTGTGTTGTGTTTTTTCCTTCTTTGTTTTGCTTTCGCTTGCTTGAAAGCATTAAGTAATTTTGCAATAGATTGAAGTGGCATTAGAGCGATACATATGTATGTATGTATGCATGTACATATGCATATTCATTTATACATACTACTTAGACTTAATGAAAATATCAAAATCGACATTTACAGTTGTTAATTCTTAGCTTTAGACACGCTTGTAGCTTATACTACTTACCTTCAGACATACTGCTAATACAGTCGTACTTCTAACCCGTCAAATAGTTAAACACTTAACTAAATATGTATGTATATGGTGCACAGGCTCCAGTCATTAAGTGGTTACATGGGTTCACGGATTTCAAAAAATGGTTTTTTTTATTGTCTTATTCAATTAAACAACACCGCTAGATTATTTCCCTAAATTTCAGTTGTAAGTTGAACCGAGTAATAGTTTCAGAGATACAGCCTTGAGAACTTGTGCACTTGTCACTCAAATCTTTCTCGAAACTGTGTTTTTGAAGTCGGTTGGCAAGATTTCTCGAGAACTACTGAACCAATCTTCATGAAATTTTACACAGGTCTTTGAGAAACAATTCTTAAGGACTTATGCATAGGGCTTTTTTCGATTTTAACTATTTGAAAAAAAATGTCGCAAAATGTTCACAGAAATTTTAATTTTTTTGTAAAAATGTCTGCCAAAAAGCAAATTTTCTTCTTTTTTCCTTCGTTCAATTTCTAAATTAAGATTTTAACTAAAATGATGATTCTGTAAAGAGTTATCTTGCCAACGCGGGTGCATCTTTTTTCGAGGCGCCAACGGAAATGGCGTCGCAATGGCCGAGTTTAAAATATTTTTTTCCAAAAATTCCAGAATTTCTTTTTAACAATAAAAAAAATTCGAATAAAATGCTCCCTTTCCTATATGAGAAAAAAATTGTTGAAAAATGGTATAGCTGGAACACCTTCTCTTTTGGCCGTCCGAGCTTACAAATAGATTTAGATACATACCTTAAAACTTCGCAGCTCAAAATTATATATCAATACTCTCTTAAACTTCACGAAAAGCGTTGATGTTCTGTATGAGGAGTTTTTCAGCTCAAATTAAACTGAACCTTCATCTCGCATTACAAAGCATCAGTAGTACTATGTGTGGCCAGCCAGTATAACCTAACCTAAGCTACTGTTCCAGTAGAAGGAAGTTTGTTTTTGGTTCCAATTTACCCGAAAAGCCTCTTCAACTGATTTATGAAGAGTTTTCTTCACAATCATATTGAATAGCATATCTCATAAATACCTGCTTCTACTTAACAAGCTACACATTATTAATTTTAAAAATACCCTTATCAAAATACATACAAACACGAGTGGAAACATAAGCATCGTTTGGTATTCAATGTGAAGAGCGAAATGATGAAACTCAATTTGTACTTGAAATAAACTTTCGACCGCCTGCAATGGCACTTCACTTCACTTCCTCGCTACCCGCAACGCAACGCCACACAATTCGTAATAATTTATTTGCATGCCAATACTTATGCGCTCGAATGCCTCCACTCAATTGTCCGGCCATACACCATTGGCAACAACAACAACAGCAGCATCACACTTAAGTACAACAATCGGCCAGCCAACAGCTGGAAGACAACAAATTTTGCAACAACTACCGCAGCTGACCGGCGATTGCTAGACAACGAGATCCCAGCAACCAGCCAGCAGCCGCCTTGTCTGACTATTTGTCCAATCAGCGATACAATGGGACTCATAAATACACATACACATTTACACGCCCGTATATCCGCTGCTACTTGAGTGCAATGCACATTCATACGCATTTGCAACAGCAACACTTGCGGCATGTGGCGCGCTGTGCTTGTTCCATCAACAGTAGGTGGAGCTGTGAATACGGGTATGAATATGCATGCAGCTATGTATATGTGTTTGTAAGTAGCAACAAAATTTATATGCACAATTGCAACAGATAGCAAAACACTGAACAGCAACAACAACAATATGCTGTAAATATGCAAAGAAACGCCAATAACAAAAGAAGCAGTAGAAAGAGCGCATGCAACGCCAAAGACAAATACGCTTACTTGGCGAACGCTGAGCAGCTACTTGCCTCCGTTGGTTACTCTTGCCTTTGAGGCACTGAGGTAAAAAAAGCTTGGCTCTACAAACGGTGCGCATATTGGCTGCAAAAAATAAATGGAAATTATTGCTTGGCAAGACTAGCGGATCGTTTGTTGCAGATTTGCAGCCAAAGCTATGATTAAGTTATACAATATTGACCATTAAGGTGCGCAATGCCATGGTCGCATCGTGGAGCTGAGCTAGTTGAGCGCATGTGATTTAGAAGCCTTGAAGCGTAATAACCATATGCAAGCAGATATTACATGTTTAAGCGTGTGTGAAAAAGTGTTATTGTGTCTGTATAAGTATAAGTAGTATAAGCATACAATTCTAGCAGCTATAATTCAAAACCACATATTTGAAAAATTAGTTGTATGGTGGAAATTTGTGAGAGCCAATCGATTGAGATGATTATATGATTTTTAAGATATGATTAATAATAAGTTCACAAAATTCCGTGCACTTAGTAGCATTGTAATTTTAGTAGTTTTAACACAAAATCCAGTATTTGAAGGTTCGGTTGTATGGCAGCTATATGTCATTTACCACGGATCTTGATAATAATCACTGAATACTTTTTATACATACTAAGTAAACAACACACAAAGTTTAATGTTCTTAGCTAATTAAATGTAGGAGTTATAAGACAAAGTGCTGTTTTTGAACGAGCGTTTGTATGGAGGCTATATGTTGAAGCTAACATATCTTGCTTTTCAGCACACACTTTCTATTTACATATACTAGGCAAACTTTTCGCAAAATTTGGCACTCTTAACTATTTTAATGAAAGAGTAATAAGACAAAGTCTCGTTTTTGAGCGATTGGTTATATGGGAGCTATGTGTTATAATCTAGCCGTAAGGAAGATTTTTACTCTCCATTTATTATTCATAATAAGATATCGATGCACAAAATTTCTTATTCCTAGCGACTAATACGAAGAAGTTATAAAACAAAATATTGTTTTTGAACGAACGGCTGCATGTTGGTCTATGTTATAGTTTACCGAACTTAATGATATCCACTAAATACTTTCGTCACATGATTAGTAATTAATTTACACAATTTCGTGATTTTGGTATTTGATTATTAGTTCAAAAAATTTCTTATTCTTAACTGCTAGTTTTCCGAAGTAATGCTGTTTAGTGCTTGTTAACCAAATGTACCAAATGTGCATTGTTAACCAAATGTATAAAAACTAATTTCATATTCAACTGATTTTGAAAATATTTTCCAAAAATTGTACCTACCTTTAGTGAATATTCTGTATGTTGGATTGAAATTTATGGCACTAACTTGAGCAAATTTTTACATAACTTGGCGTAGAGATTTGGATAATAAACTTATCCTGTATTTTTTATTAGTAGGTACAAATATTGAAATTAATAAAGGCAAAATATTAATTTAAATAAATGTTATAAGTCAACTATGCGTCTCAGTCATTCTCACTCAATTCGATACTTGCTACCCTCATAGCTTTCACTAACTTTTTTGAATTGTAGACCAAATTTGCTAAGTACAAATCTTATAAGAACTTCTACCGATAGTGTGTGTACCCCGCTCTCTCCTCATATAACGGTACTGTTAAAAACTACTAAAAGCGCGATAAATAAATAACTAAATACGCCAGAGTCATTAAATTTTACCGTTGAGATGGTATGAGGAGCTTTATGGGAGCTGGTGTGAAAATTTTACGATGGGCGTGGTGGTACCGCCCACTTTTTGGTGAAATCCTTTATCTCGGGAACCGACCAACCGATTTTGACTAAATTGTAGATGGCATTCTTTTTAAATTCTTATGTCACTTTATGAAAATAGGCAAAATCGGATAACAACCACACCCACTTCCCATATAGCACAATTTTAAATTCCACTTGATTCGTTAATTTTCCAGTACACAAATCAAGAAGAAATTAATATAACGGAATAAAACTTTGCACGAATAATGGCTTTAGTATGTGCTACCTTATGACCAAAATTTGTTTAAATCCAATAAAAACAGTTCAAGCCCCTAGGTACCAAATATTTAGACCACGATACATATATGTAGGTGACTTTTGATTGAAAATATCGGTTAATGTGTGATATACACAGCTGAAATTAAGGGGCTATTCTGGTCTAGTAGCATGAATTTCAGCTAATTTTTAAAGTATAGTAAAAAAGGCAATTAATATTTTTACTACCCATTTTTTTTATCAGTTATTTATTATTTTTAGAAGAGCACAGAAAAAAAATTGAAAACTAAAGAAGTAAAAAATTTCAAAAATTATGATCTGACGAAGTGGGGGGTCTCTAAAAATTTCTACGTCACCATACCCATGATTTCAACCCTCCTAGTTATCTAAAACCAAAAAAAAAATTATTATTAATCTAGAATAATGTCGCAATGGCCGGAACTACGGAAAAGTGGGAAAAAATCTTTTGCACAAAATGGCGGCTGCCTGAAAAAAAAAAGTTTTTTTGGATCACATTTTCTCACTATTTCGAATTTTTTAAAAATAATAAAAATAAAAATTTGGTGATGGGCTAGTTCCAACCATAGACAAGCCTATATAGAAGACTCTATAGCAAATCGGTCCAGTAAAACCTGAGAAATCGTGAGTATCATTCCGAAAAAGTCAGTTTTGAGAAAAACGCGTTTAAAGTTTTGCGTAAAGTCTTTTGTTCGATTAGTTCCGGCCTATATCCGGAAAGATGCCTATATCTTCGAAAATAATTTGAATTTTGAAAAATCCTCTTGTACACATATTCTTGAATAGTTAAACTTTGAAAATATAAAAAAATAATTTAGATTTTTTTAAATTTCTAGAACAGAATACCCCCTTAAGGGGTAATCCCTCTCTTATAATGGTATGTCTGCATGTCAAAAATGGGTTAAATCGGACAAATACTTCCTTCCCTTAGCCTCCATATGCTTTATATAAAGATTTTCGAACTTCTGGGTGACTTTGTAGCGCATATATCGGACAATATGTGAGTTATCGCAATGAAAATAAGAGAGCATGTTTTACTCATAACAGTGTATCTTTGTGCCTAAAATAGATAAATTTGAGCGAAAACTTGGCCTAGCCCCTATATAACTAGTATCAGGATTTTCGAATATCCGGCTGACTTTGCTCTATATGATTGGTTTTACACCATAAAGTATTTCTCTGGCTTTCAGTTGCACTCAAATTTAGTCCTTTCTTACTTGTTTATTTTTGTTTTTTTTTTTTTTCAAATGTACTTGACCTGCAATATACTTGTCTACGAATTTAGTTGGTGTTCACCAAGTGGCCTATCAGACCGCTACTTTACACCATATCCTTTTTTCGTTCTGACTACCATCGCGTAAGCAGCATTTCATATTCTCCTCAACTTTGTGTTTGCGTCGATTACATCACTCTACAGCAATATTACACCTCAACGACTGGCAGCAGCCATCTTCACCTCAGCTCTTTATCGTTCTCAGCTCGTGAGCATATTCCATCCATCCTCATCGTTTGTATCATCAAGGTAATCTGCTTACCAATCTGATTCAGCTGCTGCTGAAAAGGAATTTTTAAGTTATTTACCAGCGAATAGCGATGAGTAGATATAAGTTGGTTGCCGAACAGCGTTTGGTGCAGTCACCATATTTTTGGTGAAAATCTTATTGGCGCCAATGATATTCATTTGCACACTTTGACGAGACTTAAATTCTAGCATGTCTAAAAAGAATTTAGTTTATGTAGTAGCTTTTTTCAAGTGGCGCAAAATAACTTATGCGGTGTTTTTTTAATGGATAATAGACGAAATGTTAGAAATGCTATTTAAGTAGTGTCGGGTAGTAGACCTCTAATACTTGTAGTGCCAGTATCCGATTAATCATTCAGTCAGAGAACGTTTAGTGCTTCTTAGTTAATAGGTATTACTATTTAATATCAGTGTAGAGTGAGTTCTTCAGGTAAAATATCACAACCAAAGACTGAAGATCTGTAAAGCAG